>NC_053406.1:27743661-27826161 GCF_016859285.1 Xiphias gladius | reverse complement strand
CTGTCTTTAAGATAAATGAAGGTTTTATTTAATAAAAATGAATCCTGTCCTGTAGAAATCCTGACGTCATGAGTTGAGAAATGAACGGAGGCTGTCAGGATGTATTGGTTTTCACTGTAATGTGATTTACTTGTGTAGCTGAATCATACCATTGGATTTTCTGACGGAACAAACCCAAACTTCGGTTTGGTTTGTGTTTGTTCGGTCTGTTTAAAATACAGACTGATAAATTAGATTCGGTGCAAAATTTGTGCTGGCACACGGAAAGATTTGGAATATCCTGCTCCCAGCGCAACAGATACAATAATGATGTCAAAACAACGTTGTGAAACTTCTCCGGGGGGAAAGATGAAGCCTGAGTCAGGGCAGTCGGAGAGACGCTGACCTCTGACCTCACTCTGTTAGCACACACCTAAATCTGGACGGCTCTCATTTGCTGTTTTTGTTTTCAGTTTGTACTGAACTCTGTTCCGGTTCAGTTTCGGTGGTGGAAACGGGACAAGAAAATCTTGTACGAGGACTATTTTTGAAAGAATTTGACCTGGCTCAGATGAATTCGTTAAAAGTCGTGTCTGGGAACAAGGCGGCATCAGGGAAAAGAAGAGAAACGCGAGCAGGTAGAAGTTCAGACAGTCCTGAAGCAAACCCGCTCAACTGGAAGAGGAAATTATTGCCCAAAGTGTTGGCGTTGCCACATTCCATGATACAGGCAACCTATGTACAGCATCCGCTCTGTGCTGGGGCTTCGGCTACATTGTTTTTGCAGGTAGTATAAAAGAAATCAACACATTTCTACTGTTTTATTGCTAATGACAACACATCCAGCGCCTGACATGGCTCAAGCTGCAAAGAGAAAACAAATAGTTAGTTTTGTCTTTTGTTTGTTTTCTGGAGATGTTTCCTCAAGAGACACTACAGGAACAAAACATTGTTTTTTCATGTTTTTGTTTTTTTTGCCTCCATAACACGTCTTCTTTCAGACCAGTGGGGAGACAACGTCCAAAATACACATTTAAGTGTGTATTTGACTTCACTTTGTCTATTTGCTTGAGCAGATTTCAATTACAATACACATCTTTATCTCGGAATGATTTTTTTCTCACGCGCTGAGCCAGAAATCTCCTCTTCTGTAGCACGTACGGGGACCGAACCCTCCAGTTTTATTCCTCTCTGTATTACGACCTGATTTATATCACATTTCATTCCTAAAATCGCGGCTGAAATGGATTTTCTTGTTTTTCTGGCCGTTGACAGTATTCTCTGATTCATGGAGTGATAAAAAGAAAACCCCTTGACTCTCATATGTCAACAAAATGACACAAGAATTTTGAACCTGGCTTTATCCAGAGTTCAGATTTCTGCTCTGGAAATGTATGAAATTTAACAGCTATTTCACTAGATAATGCCTCTTTTGCATATTTAAACACACATTTTCAGAAAACTTGTAACGCAAAAAACAACGGTCTTAAAGTCAGTGATCACCTGAGGGAGCGTCATGGTCGTCCGGTTAAAATTCCGACCCTGAGCGACTCGGAGCGAAACGCCGATTCAAATGCGACGCCTGCTTCGTTCAGGTGGTGTCACGTTTACCATGTTCACGATCCTAGTTTGGCGTGTCAGCATGCTAACATTTGCTAATTAACAGTACACACAGCGTAGAGCTGAGGCTGACGGGAGTTACGTTAGTTCTGCGGGTATCTGGTCGCAAACCAAAGTACCGGACACATTATGAATGTCCACCTGGTGGTGGCGCTGGAGGATCAGCAAAGTCAGCACAGTTCGTCCTGAGGGGAACACGAACGTCTGAAATAGCTGTTGAGACACTGAAACACAGCCACGCTAGAAATAAGACCCACGTTCTAATAAACCAGCATTGTCCTTTAAAACAATCAACAATCTCGCAGATGTGCAAAAAACAAACGAACTACTCACTAGAGTAGAGAGTAAATGTAGGTTGGTAACTTCAAGCCTGTTTTGCGTTGAGTTCTTTTGTCCCGTGTTGTCTTCTGGGACACGGAGTCCTCAGAGTGGACAGAGGAACCGTCAACATGAGACTGTAAAACTGTCGTCAGCTGCTGCAACAGCAGAGAAGACAATAAAACTACACGCGCTCAGTCTCAGCGTGTGTGTGTGTGTGTGTGTGTGTGTGTGTGTGTTTGGAAACCCCCTGTATGTATTATGCCTTTCGTGTGACTGCTAACACACGGTGAGCACGCTGTTGTGTGTGTGTCCGTGTGTGTGTGTGCGCGTCTCTCAAATTAGTGGAAAGAAATGAAATTACAGAGATGCACAGTTTTTATGGGAAGACGGGAAAGATATACATCTATAGAGAGAGAGAGAGAGAGAGAGAGAGAGAGAGAGAGAGGGAGCAGTGATTCGTGATGGAAACGTACAGCCAGACATCGACAGGTATCAAACACACACACACACACACACCTGAACCTGACACTCCAGCCTCACACACCTCGGTTAAACCACAAACCCGATGAAAACAGTGGAATATTGTTCCTGCTGTTGTTCTCAACCACGAAGCTCATGATTAAAACATGTTAACGACCAAATCTCCCGTTGACTGAAACCACTGGAGTAAAAGGAGAAGAACTGAATTGATTTTAAACACTTTCATAATCCTTCAGATTTATTCCCTCGTCGCCTGTGGTTACTGGTTGTGACAGAAGGTGTGTGTTAATACTACAGGTCCCAGAGTTCAGTTGGAGACGACTCATTTAAGCACCAGGGCGGGCGGCAACCACGCGGTGTCCGCGGAGCCACCAACTAACCGGCATTTCTCATCTCATCGGTTAAACTTCACGTTCAGACTTCCACGCATGTGCGGCGCTCCCGCTGAACGTCCGTTTTACTTGGCCAGGAGAAACGGCAGCACCTCAGGCCTGTGGGACACGTTTGGACCTCTGGAGAGCAGGGGCGATTTAGCACAGATCCTCACAATGTGACCGTGGCTATGGCGCCGGGCCACCGAGCATCCGCTCAGAACTCGACATGAAAATGAGGCAGAGTGCACTGACGAGCTGGCACGAGGATAAAGACACATTCATCTCCAAGTGACTCTGCAGAATCCGCGTTTCACGTTTTCCCCGGAAGACTGCCCCCCCTCTCTGCTTTTATTTTCTATTTCCGTTGTTGTGCTACAATTCACCGCGCACCTCCTCTGCACGGCCGGACGACGGTTAAGCTGATATCATACAGTCAGATTCAACCCGACCCACCCGATGCAACGGGGCTTGAAATGAACAGTCGTCAGAGGGATCGCTTGGGGTTTCATTGGATGCGTAATCCCACGGTTCTCTACGAAGAACAGCTCCGGTGGGACTCAAACCTACGACCTTTAAATCGCGTCTCTTGTGTTGAAGGAGAAGTCCAGTGCTCTGACCATGGCACAGCGGAGCCTCACACGGGAGCCCTGGTCCCCCCCCCCGTTAAAGGGAGGGTTTAATAATCCGTTGTCTGATCTCACCTTAGTTTGGTCTCCATCTTTGTCTCTCACTGCTCCGTCCTGATAAAAGTTACGAACAAAGTACTTTGGCGTGATGGGGCCACTTTGTACACGCCGTCAGCCCCCCTCTCGCCGGCTAGGAGCATCGACTCTGGTGGGACTCGAACCCACAACCTTTGAATCACTTCCTCGGTGTTACGCTAGAAGTCCAACGCGCTGTCCATTGCGCCACAGAGCCACACGGGAGCTGAGGGTCACAGGTTTGATAAACCAGGAGAAACCCAGTCATGAAACCATTAGGACGTTCCCTCGGGTAGAGAAGCGTCTCTCTCTCTCCTCAGTTCAGCTCTTTCATCTGGAGTGCATCCCTCTGTGTGTGTGTGTGTGTGTGTGTGTGTGTGTGTGTGATGAACGTGAATATTTATGGTATGTATCCATGCATTTATGTTGTTTACTGGGTCGCTCTGAGGTTGGAAACGCTGCGGTAAACATCTGCCGCCCGCGCGCACACGCTGCTGTACGTCACAATGAAGCCTCTGTCTAACCACAGACTATGCGAAATTGTCGGACTAATTATTTTAGACGACAAACACCGGTCGCTGAGGAAACGATCCTCCCACATCCCATAATTATCCTGCACGGGCTCGATATTAAATGTGATTCCAAATGCTTGAGATGTTTGGGGTGCGTTTGATTTCTGTTTGGCTGAGAAAACAATGGCTCCTTGTGTTTGTAGGAAGGCGTTTAGTCTTTCGGATGAAAGGCAGCAGGGAGCAGAGAGAGAGAGAGAGAGAGAGAGACACGGGCTGGTGCTAAAACCCTAAAACATGTCAAGCGTGTTCAAGTCCTTCAAAACGTGCCGTGACACGGGATAAATGTACGTGCGCAGCTCGCGCGGTGCGAACGAGCCTGACGGTTTCAGCTGAGCGTGTAACTCTGCATGCTAGAGGCTCGCCGCTGCCCCTCGGTCGCTCATGACCTTCTATGAAGTTTGACTCCGGCCTCTCGTGAATTTGACTAGAAGGTGAGCACAGAACCACAGAACCCGCCCGCTCACCGTTTCAGTGGGCAGCTTTAGCCCGGAGCTAAGCGAGTTCGAAGGTCGGCGGCCGCTGATTGCAAAAAGCTAAAGGTGTGAGACTTCGATCACTTCTTCGGCGATCAACTAGAAATCCACCGTCCCACAGAGACCCCGTAACTCTGCGTCTGTTCCTTTCACTCATCCGTTCGCTTGACATGTCTTTGCCCATCACTTCCCAAAGGCCGAGGAGCCTGTCACGACACGCGACGCTGCGCTTTCCCCGTTATCAGCGGCGACCGGCGTTAAAGTTCGACTCCGGTGAAACTTGAACCAAAAAACTCTACGGTTCTGCAAGCGAGTGCCCCAGAAGCCGCCCAGCCCTCCAATCCTTCCGTTAAAACGACGTCACCTCCGGTGGGACTCAAAGCCACAACCTCGGAACCGCCCCTGGTGCGAGAACGAGAGCCCGAGCGCTTCGTCCACATGTTTCGGGTCGTCCGCTGGGGTTTCCAGGAAGGACAGAAGTGGAGGGAGGCAGGGGACAAGGAAAGAGAGGAAGAAGAGGCAGAGAAGCTGAAGCAGGATTAGAGGTCGGTCTTGAAGAAGTTGAAGGAGAGTTTGTTTGGACTGATGGAGGGAGTGAGGACAGGAGGTGTGAAAGAAGAGGAGGAAGAGAAAGAGGCTTCGGTGTCTCAAAGTCAACAGATCCATGTCGAAAGTCCTGCCTCGTGTTTATTATTCCGACAAACTTTCTCCCTCCATCCCTCATCCCTCCTTCCTCCGCTCTCAGTCCAGGTTTAACCTCCTGCGGTCCGGGTTTCTGTCTGATTAACCCTCGTTCCGGACCGGTCTCCGACAGAGATACTGGATGAAGTTAACTGGCTCTTCATCACCCAGCGCCGCTTCCGGTTGGTCTCCACCATCAAAATTTAATATATTTATATATTAAACGTTTTTCTTTAAATTCATTCAATTCAGTTCAATTCAATTGTCCCAGAAATCACTTGGCAGCCCGGCGGAATTCCTTGGAGGAAGATGAAGAAAAACAGAAATAGCACAGAAATGGGGAGAAATGAGGGAAGCAATTGAGTTCCTCTACCAACAAACAAGACTAAACATGTTTCTGTTTCAAGTGTTTGTCTGCAGCCGCCTTCAATGACCCCAGGAGTCAGTACCGTGCTCAGAGGCACTTCGGCGCGCACATGATGAATCAACAAGGAGACGACTCAACCCTGTTCTGTTGAGTACGTTCTAAGATTTGATGTGTGTTTGGTCTTGACAAAGGCTGTTGTTAGTAAGATCAATGATCAGAAGGACTTAGCTATCATCTGCCTGCCAACACACACGCACACACAGTTATAATTCCATTAAGGTTTTTTTTTGGTCGGTAATCAAATGGCCTTATTGGCCGGCGCCCAGACATGCAATCCCCAACACACCTTCAGAAACTCACACACACACACACTCACACACTCACACACCGTGTCCAGCCTTCAGCTAAGTGGTGTGTGTGATTAGTCACTTCATGTCTGGGCATCGGCCAATGAGAGCAGAGTTTCACTCGGTGTGTTTATGAAGCAGTGGAGTGTCCAGGACTGATCTGAGTCTTCTGAGGAGACTGAAGAACCGGGCCGTGTCTGTGGGGGGGGGGGGCTGTATCTGTGCCAGTCTTCGGGGACCGGACTGAACACGCCGCTGCGTTTGTAATCATCCGTCACCTCCAGTCAGCGTGAGGTTTTTCTCAGCTTAAAGAAACTCTTGCCACTTCGGCTGACTGGACCATATTCGCTGGTCTCCTATAAAACCCAGATGCGTTCGAGTGGCTCCGACCGTGGCGCCGGTGCCTTCACGGACGCCCCGTTTACCGGGACACGACCCGACGGGAGGAATTCGGGACTTGACCTCTGCAGCGTAACGTTACATGAAGCCAAAAATACAGAGCTTTGTCAAAAAGACTGCTAGGTTTCCTATCTGATTTCAGAATAAAAGTCTGCTGTCATTCTGTACTTTTATAGTTGTTACTGAGACTTCGACCACTTACAGTGTGTGTGTGTGTGTGTGTGTGTGTGTGTGTGTGTGTGTGGATGGTGACGAAGGAACATGTCACCCAGAGCGACACTTATTGGAAACAGTGGAGCTCTGAGGCTCAGAGGAACCAGACGAATCGGGCTGCAGATACGCGCACGCAGGACTTGTCAGTGGAGGCAAATGTTTTTGTCTTCAAATGCACTCGTTGAATCCCAAGTGCAAATGCCAGTCCAAGCCAAGACCAGGTCTCTGTCTCTCTCTTCCTCTCGCTCCATCCAGATGACATTCCACGTTTTTTTTTTTTTTTGTGTTGGAAGTTTGTTTTTAGAAGAAGTGCTTGAAAGATGAGACGAAGGGGAAAGTGACACGGACGGAGAGAGCAAACAGGACGAGGGGGATCAGATTCACGTCATCTGCCTCGATCCGCCTGCTGATTTCAAAACATTAGTGTTTGACCCGATACTTTAAACTGCGTGAAACTTTCTGGGTTTCATAAAAACACTGCTCTGGGACACGTACTGTACAACTCACATGTAAAGTGGAGGCTTTTCTCAGAAGCCCGACCTATTCATAGAATGACGAGCCCGAGAGATGCTGCTGAGCGCCTGGCAACACGGGCGGCGAAAACCAGGCAAAGGAGGCTTCTGAGTTGGTCCAGAGGGTTAAACTACAGGACAACGCACGAGAGATGCCGTTTCTCTTCGAGACACGTGACTGAACGATCCTTCAGTCCAGACGACATCGGTTCGGTTCAGTCAGACACAGACGGATAAGACCTGCTAGTGCCCCCTACAGGCCGCGGCGCCCATGACCGTTTCCTTTGTCTGAGGTTTCTTTAGAGAAAAGAGGTGCATCCTCTGGGGAGCAGGAGAGGCATCGGTGCATGCAGTCTGAGGAGAGGTGGGTGGATGGGGACGGGACTATAAAGGGGGTTCGCTCCCCTGAGGTGGAGACAGACCGACTCCACCACCCACCAGCAGACAGTTCCACGCGCTTTCGGTGGAGTCGGGAGAATCGCGCAGACACCGGTGGCTGCGGTACAGTGAGGACGATGGGGCACGTGTGCGTGAGACAGAGCGACGACACCAGACGAACGCGCGCGCGCACGCGCACACACAGTCTTTTACACGTTTCCAAAACTCGTGCGCGCGCACAATCGCGCGCGGCACGCACGCGCCTACTGCTTCATGTCTATTAACAAGAAAAAAAAAAACTTGCATGAGAGAAAATCTTTACCAGACACGAGAATGAGAGAAGCTTTCAAATGATCGATTCTCTGATCGATCGGAGAGCGGTCCGGAGCTGCCGGCTTTTATTTTGAAAACGGCTCAAGCCTCCAAAGAAGTTTTCTTTTCTCTCTCAGAGGATTGTGGTTCTGGTTTTCGGGTCTCTCCCTCCTGCCCCTTTATTCCGTCTGTTTCTGTTCACGTTGAACGTCTGAAATTCACGTTTGCGTGTTCGTGTCTCAATGTGGCGCGAGGGTCCGCTCGTGACCCCTCTCACATCTGTCCGCGAAATAAATGCAAAATGGAGAGAGATGTGCAAAACCGAAAGGGTTAGAGGGGAAATGTGAGCGTACCTCGGTGCCGGTTCGGGAGGGCAGACATGTACGTCCAGCAGCCGGTAAGTCCCTGCAGACCCCGCCGATCTCAGCTCCTGGCCCCGTCTCGCCGTGTCGCTCTCCGGTGTTCCTGCTGTTGAACCGGCCGCTCCGGACGCATTGGATCAGGCGCTTTCCGAGCTCTCGACGACTGTCCGCGTTTTCAGAAAAAAAAAACCAAAAAAAAAAAACCGTTCGCTGGTCAGTCCTCTGGCTCGACCACCAGCCTCCTTGGCGAAGTTTTAGGCACCAAAAGCAGAAAAGAATCCATCCAACGTCCGTCCGGAAAGATCCCGCGATCTCGGCGTCCCCTGGAAGGACCGGAAAGTTCAGAGGGGGAGAGTGGAAGTTCTAGGCTGGCATTTCACTCGGTCCCCCGCTGAAAGATGCGATTCGGTGGCTTGGAGATGAGCTCCGGGCGGCGGAGAGTTGGCTCGACCCCGTCTGCTGCTGCAGTGCAGGGTGGGAGGGTGAGGGAGAGAGAGGGAGGTCCGAAAACCGTGAGAGAGGGAGAGAGAGGGAGAGGGAGAGGGAGAGGGAGGGAGAGAGAGAGGGAGAGGGAGGGAGAGAGATGGGGGGGGCTCTGACAACCGTCCAGCTGTTTACAGAGAACAAAACACTTTCGAAGAAACAGTTTCGGTCTGGAACGGCTTTTATAATCCAGGAAATGAACCCTGAGATGTTATGAAAACGTTCCTCCGAGTTGTTTCAGAACAGGAGTCGTTCTGTTTTGATGGGGACAGAAGTATGTGGACACCCCATGTCCCCGGGACAATCGCAGGTGCAACGGCTCATCCATCAGATCATTATTGTCTCTAGCAATCACGCCTCTGTTCAACGAGGGTTCCCGGTGAGCCGACGCCACCAGAGGCCCGGGGGTGGAACCGCCGCCATCGCTGGTGACACCTGCTAGCACCCCAGCCGCCAGCAGAGGCTGCGCGCTGACTCAAACCCTCGACGTCTGAGCGAAACTCAGCTTTCGTCCGCTCTCCAGGTGTAAGGTCCAACACCGGGCGACTCCCGGCGTACACAGAGCGGGGCTGTGGCCCAACAACATGTCCCCCCGCGTGTCGGTGATTCTGAAGCAATCGTCCGCTTGTCGATCTTCTCCGACAGGCCCTCGTTTCCTTCAGTCGGTGGCCTCCTTTAAGCTGGTGCTTCCTGTCTCCGCGAACGGCCTCGGATGTTGGTGGGTGACACATTCCTGTGCGTTTCATACGTTGCATGCGTTGAGTGCGATCGTTCAGCCTCACGAACAAGGTGTCAGTGAGTTTGATTTGAATTCCTGAGCAGCTGTCGCCGACTGATTAACGGTAACCAGCTGCCACTGGGTGATTCACTCACACACACTCCCACGCAGAGGAAGAGAGAAACAAAGTACTGAGCAACAACAGATGGTAAACAGAGGCAGTTGCCATGCCAACCATATAGGTGCAAATAACAAAGCAGCTCACCTTATTAAAAAGCCGCTTTCTCCAGTTTCCGTCTCCGTCTCCAACTCTGCAGTCAGACCAGAATCGCCACATTTACCGTTCACATTCTGTGTCCAACACACATCTGTAAGGAGCCCAGCCCCCCCCCCCGTCCCAATTCCCGTACTGGGACCTTCCTGGAAGAGCGGTCTATTTTTGACCTTTAGCAGGATGCCACCGGGATGCAGACCTCGTCTGCGGGAGCCAGCGCTGGCTGACTGGGCCGCCGGTCGTGGACCCGACGAGCTTCCAGGTGTGATTCCAGTCAAACAGTGTGAAGGGAGGATGAATCAGAGGGTCTGTGTGAGTTTCCCTCAGATGACAGAACGTCTGTTGTTTTTCTCTTCGAGGAAATTCGTGACCAGGGCGGGACACTCGTGCTCGGAGGACCGGGAGGAATCGAGAGGGTGTTGAATGATGCGGAGAAGGTTTCTCCAGGGGGGAAGCTGTTCAACTTATTCAGCACAATCATCGATTCCGTCGCTGCTGACGCCCAAACGTCGGACAACCTGAAAAGCTCGAAGGCTCGTCGGCGCTTCCGTCGAAATATCGCGTTGGGGGATCAGAACCTGGTCTGTCTCGAGCCGGGCGGCCCGGTCAGGGCCTCCGAGTCCCACATCAACACATCCCTGAGCCAATGCTGAGGCTCGGCGTGCGGCTGCTGTCTGACGTTTGTGAGCTGCAGAGGTGCAGGAGGCCGAGTTTTGAAAACCGATTCATTAAAACCGTGCAGCGACTTCGTCCGGTGGAAATCGAATCCCCGACGGTCTGGTCTCTGATTCCCCGCAGCCCGGACTTCAATCAGCTAACCCAAGAAAAACCTAAAGAATTGGTGAATTTTGACAATCAAGTAATCAGTAAAATCACTGCATCATCTTTTGGTACGATGCTTTTCTCTGTTTTATGAACTGAATATCTTTGGGTTTTGGTCTAAACGAGTCATTTCTGGGAACGTTAATGTTCAAAATATAAAAACATCATTCACATCCACCTGCAGTGTCGCAGTGATTAACTCAACCTCGTACACCCACACACACACACACACACACACACACACACACACACACTGAGCAACAAAAAAAGACAGACATTCTTGTCCACATCTGTTCCTTCTAAACAACCAGTTTACCAGTCTGGACCAGTCAGAGCTTTATACTGGTCAAACACAACCTGAGGTAAACACACACACACACACACACACACACACACTGACGGAATGCATACACAAACGGATGCAGATGTAAGCAAGTGTTAACACTAAAAAATATAGACACACACACACACACACACACACACACAGGGTAAACAGCGCTGGTCGGCTGGCACCGTTCCTGACAGTGTTATTCCAAACGCAGACATTCCACAACTCACTTTCCTCCCAACAGTTACCCTCCAGACTGTGTGTCTGTGTGTGTGTGTATTGTCCGAAACCGGAGCCTCTTCAGCAGAGGTCAGAAGGTCGTCGACAAACAAAAGGAAAAGGACGACGGCTCTAAATCCTGACTCGCTGGATCCAGACGGCACCCAGGACTGTTTGACTGCAGCTGGGAGAGTCCGGACTCGAACCCGTGACCTTCCCGTCGCCAGGCAATCGCATGCGTTACCTGCTGCTGCAGCAGCTCATTCGTCCTTTCGCAGAATAAGGGCTTCTTAGCTTATGACTTTAAGCTGGGCAGACACTGCGGATTCATCTTCTTCTTTTCAGTTCCGCTATCAGAAGGCCTGTTGTGGTGAAACTGTGGTGAGGCTGCTGGAATATTTCGGCGCTGTCGTCGTCGTAGATGACTGCAGTCTCGGCTGTGACGGGACCAGAGAGACAGACTGTACGCCCGGTCTCACAAGACTCCCCCTGGACGTTGACAGCCAGCGAGGTCGTTTTCACGGGTTTTCCATGGCCTTCGGAGGAAGAATTGTGTCTAAGTTATTTTGAGCAGTCCCCTTTCAGCCGTTGCTCACTTGAATCCAGGCTTTTTCTTTTTGGTCGCCTTCAGTCCCGTGGAGGGCGGAACCGGCGGAACCAGGTGACCGTGATGTAAGAACCCGTGCCGCCACGCTGAACCGTGGATTTCTCTCTCTGTTAGAATCACAAAGGCTTGAGTCTTTTTGTGGTCAGCGCTGCAGTGGAGCTGATTCGTCTGAGAATGTGGAAGGTAAACTACGGGAGGACACTTCATTTTTCTGCCGTACGTCATGACTGGGTCTCTCTTCTGCACCAGAGATGATGCGGTTACTCGGTATGTGTCTGGGAGCGCGAGGCCACCGGGACGCCCCCGAATGAGAACGTCAGGCTTTACTTGCTGCCAGTTTGCGGCGATGACTCCTGCCAAACATCAGATTCGCCTCTGTCACGAGCTCCTGGCTCTTCATTCTTCTTCTTTTGAGACCCTGGGGAATTCAGAGTGAGCCGCGGTCCCTGGGTTTCACGTCTTGGCTGCTTCCTGCGAGCCGGATCAGCTCACGGCCTCGCATGAAGTCACCAGAGCTCGTACTGATATTCCATCTCTAATAACCCACCGCATTTCCACTAATGGCACGGCGGCAGCCATCTTGGCTCTGTTTGCTGTCTCATTACAGGCTATGTGAGAAACCAGTGACAGCGTGGCGGCACGACGCGCCCAAACCTCCAGACCTGTGTGTGTGCGTGTTTTAGTGTGTGTATATCAGTGCGCATGTGTTTGCGCTTACGTGTACGTGTTTGTGTCGGTGTTAGAGAAGAACAAGCACACTGGGAAGAAGTCGGAGGTCAGAGGTCATTAGCTGGAAGAAAGGGAGTGTGTGTGTGTGTGTGTGTGTGTGTGTGTGTGTTTTGTGCGGTGAAGGTGTGGGAGACAGAGTGTGTGCAAGACGAAGTGTTCAAAGCCGCAGGTGGTTTTTAAAAGCTGGACAGAGACGTTGGAGGGAGGAGAGAGAAACAGAATTACAGGAAATCGATCGACTCTCCTGTAAATAATCCTCACATCTGACATTTACATGCACAGTAGCACGAAAAGCTGCTTCCTGTTCTTTTCACAAAGCAGTTTGTGTGTGTGTGTGTGTGTGTGTGTGTGTGTGTGTGTGTGCGTGTTTTAGTGTGTGTATATCAGTGCGCATGTGTTCTTCACGTGTGCGTGTTTGTGTCGGTGTTAGAGAAGAACAAGCACACTGGGAAGAAGTCGGAGGTCAGAGGTCATTAGCTGGAAGAAAGGGAGTGTGTGTGTGTGTGTTTTGTGCGGTGAAGGTGTGGGAGACAGAGTGTGTGCAAGACGAAGTGTTCAAAGCCGCAGGTGGTTTTTAAAAGCTGGACAGAGACGTTGGAGGGAGGAGAGAGAAACAGAATTACAGGAAATCGACCGACTCTCCTGTAAATAATCCTCACATCTGACATTTACATGCACAGTAGCACGAAAAGCTGCTTCCTGTTCTTTTCACAAAGCAGTTTGTGTGTGTGTGTGTGCGTGTTTTAGTGTGTGTATATCAGTGCGCATGTGTTTGCGCTTACGTGTGTGCGTGTTTGTGTCGGTGTTAGAGAAGAACAAGCACACTGGGAAGAAGTCGGAGGTCAGAGGTCATTAGCTGGAAGAAAGGGAGTGTGTGTGTGTGTGTGTGTGTGTGTGTGTGCGTGTTTTAGTGTGTGTATATCAGTGCGCATGTGTTCTTCACGTGTGCGTGTTTGTGTCGGTGTTAGAGAAGAACAAGCACACTGGGAAGAAGTCGGAGGTCAGAGGTCATTAGCTGGAAGAAAGTGAGTGTGTGTGTGTGTGTGTGTGTGTGTGTGTGTGCGTGTTTTAGTGTGTGTATATCAGTGCGCATGTGTTCTTCACGTGTGCGTGTTTGTGTCGGTGTTAGAGAAGAACAAGCACACTGGGAAGAAGTCGGAGGTCAGAGGTCATTAGCTGGAAGAAAGGGAGTGTGTGTGTGTGTGTGTGTGTGCGTGTTTTAGTGTGTGTATATCAGTGCGCATGTGTTTGCGCTTACGTGTGTGCGTGTTTGTGTCGGTGTTAGAGAAGAACAAGCACACTGGGAAGAAGTCGGAGGTCAGAGGTCATTAGCTGGAAGAAAGGGAGTGTGTGTGTGTGTGCGTGTTTTAGTGTGTGTATATCAGTGCGCATGTGTTTGCGCTTACGTGTGTGCGTGTTTGTGTCGGTGTTAGAGAAGAACAAGCACACTGGGAAGAAGTCGGAGGTCAGAGGTCATTAGCTGGAAGAAAGGGAGTGTGTGTGTGTGTGCGTGTTTTAGTGTGTGTATATCAGTGCGCATGTGTTTGCGCTTACGTGTGTGCGTGTTTGTGTCGGTGTTAGAGAAGAACAAGCACACTGGGAAGAAGTCGGAGGTCAGAGGTCATTAGCTGGAAGAAAGGGAGTGTGTGTGTGTGTGTGTGTGTGTGCGTGCGCTCGTCTGTACGCGCACATGTGTGCGTGCTCCTCCGAATGTGGGTTTGGCCGAGCCATGTTGTCCTAATCTCTCCACATCTTTGCCATGAAGCACTTACAGCTGTGGTATGGTGTGTGTGTGTGTGTGTGTGTGTGTGTGTGTGTGTGTGTGTGTGTGTGTGTGTGTGTGTGTGTGTGTGTGTGTGTGTGTGTGTGCGTGCGCGTGACCAAGATGTCGGTTGCATTGTGGTCTCTGGACCTCGGCTGGGCGAGCGAGCCTCGACACCACAAGCAACGCCTTGGCCAGGAGAGTGAGAGAGACACTTAAGAAGATGGTCGCTGAAAAGAAGGAAGAGTCCGTCTCCAGTTTTCAGAGAGAGACACTATTTGAGAAGGAGAGAAAAACTGTGAAAAAGAAAAGAGAGAGGAGAAAGGAGGAGAAAACTTCATCACAAAAAGAAACAGGAGTAAAAAAGGACAAAAATCGACGAAGAGAAAAACTAGTAGAAGAAAGTTAAAGTAAAGTGGAACAGAAGGTTAAACAAGAAGCAAAGGAAAGAGATGAGTGAACAAACATGAGCGGGAGAAGGACAAGAGGAGGAAGAGGAAAAGGAGAAGGAGGAGGAAAGATGAAGAAAGAAGAGAAAAAATGGAAGAGAATAGAAAGAAGAAGGTGGGAGGAACCAAACAGGTTAAAAGAAGAGTGAGAAGAAATACAGGGAAAGAGGAAAATAGGGACAAAGACGTAAGGAAAACAGGAGAAAAGTTGGACAGAAGATAAAACAAAGAAGTGGAAAGAAGAGCTGACAGAGGGTGCAAGGAAAAGAGGGCGGAAGAAAAAGATGAGTGAAAAGTAAGAGGAAGAGGGGTAACAAAAGAAGAGGAGAAGAGAAAGGAAAGGAAAAAAGAGAACAAAAAGGAAACGAGGAAAAGGAGGAATTCAAGTTTGAACAAATGAGAAAGGGTGAAAAGAGGTGTGAAGACCAAATAAAGAAAAAGGAGTAGATGTAGAGAAGCTTGGAAAGGAGACAAAGAGAGGAGAGAGGGAAATACAGCTCAAAACAAACTCGCAGATGATCCATGACGACACCTGAGGATTTTATTTCTAAAATCTAAAGACATACAAAGTGATTCCTGCGCTGGAGAAATGACCAGACCAGACAAACCGAGCGGCGGCCGTCAGGTTGAATTCCTGCTTTATTCCTGCAAATTATCCGGAGCCCAGCAGATGTTTCTCATCCCTTGCACACAAATGTCTGAACAGCAACAGCAGGAACCCACGTTTCTGGTTGTTGTGACTCCCCCGTGACTCTCAAGCAAGTTCTCACAAACCTTTTGCAAATACATAATCTCACGCGAAGATAAAGGTCGCCTCTGGTCGGCCTCGAACCACGAACCTTTGACTCACTTCCCGTGTTTTACTTCCACGTCCAATGCGCGGTCCCTCGCGTCACAGAGCCACGTAATGCGTAAGCAAACAGCACGCATTCTGAACCGTCCAAACACGCAGCTGCTGAGGAAGCTTCGTGCGGAGCAGCTGCGGGAGAAGAGGCAGTCCACGGCAACCAGTGGGGACCATCGGATTGTTACTAGCAGGGTGGCAGCCAGGCCGGATCCAGGACCACGACACCCACCTCCGTCTCAAGGTTATGTTGGAAAACAGGTGGGGCTACCGCTGACAGACAAATCTCCTTTGACTATCCAGAGGAGGTGAGGTTTGGAGAGTTGTTTAGAGTAAACAGTTGGCTCCTGTATAAACGGTCTCACGGTATAAACTCGAAATTTGTGGAACAACTCATGCAGGATGCGGAAGAGCACAGAAATGGAATTAGTGTTGGATGCCGGCGCCTGTCGAAAGACCAGAACACTGTCATTTACCTGCCGTGTGAGCATCAGAAAGAAGCAGGTGCACATACTTCTCCAGCTGACGAGTCAGAGCAACGGTTGGGAGTTACTTTATCATGCGTCCAAATCTGCACTGAAACGTCCTATCAAGAGGCGAAGGCCTGAGCGTGGGCTGAGCTGGCAGATCCGAGAACTGCACTCGTCACTGCTTGGTGTGTCCTCTCTCTCTCTTTCTACTGTCCCTTCAGCGTGTCCCTTCGCTGCCGTTGCCTCTTCCCCTCGCGTTCCTCCCTTCCTCCCCTCCCTTTTTACCCAACTTTCTCTTTCTGTCACCTTTTGTCTCCCCTTCTTCCTCCCTTCCCTCGCTCCTCCCTCCTTCTCCTTCCTCCATGCCGTCCCTTTTTCCACAGCACGGAGGGCGTCCACCCCTGATATCTGACCTTCTCTCTGATGTGTCGATGACCAGGAAGACGACAGGAAGTGACCCTGACCTGTGCGGCCTCGAAACCAGGCGCTGCAGCTTCCTCAGAGAGTCAAAACTCCAGCAACGCTTGTGGAATCAGAGCAGAACCTTCGTGGAACCAACGTGTGTCGGCCCGGGGCCTTTATCGGGGTCAACGTGCAAATTTAAAACCTAAAAAAAGAGACGAATCCGGGGAAAACTGATGAAAGGTTCTTGAGGATTAGCCTCGCTGTACGCCTGACTGTCGAGCTAAAAAACACATCTGCGTTCTCAGCCCGCAGCCGTTTCGGTTGCTTCCCGGATCGTCTGCGTCAGGTTAAATCCTGCTGCTTTGGCTACGAGCAGCTACCGCTCACACGGTCCACCTGGGTCACGCTGACACTGAAGACTGAATCTGAAGACTCTGTGACGAGATCTGAAGTAACAAGGGGGGTCTTTTTTTTTTTTTTCTCCCTGATTTCTAAACAACATTTACAGATGTTTACCTCAGACAACCTCTGGTGTTTACACCAGCGATAAAAACTCTAAAACCATCAGCAGATTTAACTCTTATATCAAATATTACTGCAAAAAATTCTGTTCATATCCAAACAATATCTTTCTGTCACATGTAGTCAGTGTTGCCGGGTGTACGATAATTACGGTGGTTGTTCCATAATTCCGCCCTTTGTGTGATGTAGGACCAGAAATTTTAACGACCCCTAAATGTACGATAATGTCGACAAGCCATAGTCGAATAGATTAGTCCATCAGACCGGTCTGATGATGGATGCAGCTAATACGACATCCGGTCCCTGAACAGGAGGAGCACGAGTCCCTGCACGAGTGTGAAACAGGCGAAGAGGAGCTGCCACCTACGGACGCCGTCGTCCGGACTGCGTTCGCTGTTTGGTCAGAAACACACACACACGTGGGGTATTGAGACAGAGCAGCATCATTTTTCACACAGAGTTATAAAGGGTTTGTGATCTCTGCGTAGGAAGCGTCTTCAGCTAAACTAAACTATTCATCACCGCACTAACCACTAATCACAGATAATCACATAATAGGCTGATAATAGATCATTAACAGATAATCACGAGTGGAGTTTACATGATGTCAGTGTGTTGGTGTGTGTTGAGTGTGTGTGAGCTGACATTCCTTACAGACATGTCAGCAAAACCTCTGCTTCCTGGCAGTGCTCTTATAACATAGGCATGTTAACTTTTGCACATATCGCGTGTGTGCGCGTGTGTGTGTGTGTGTGTGTGTGTGTGTGTGTGTGTGTGTGTGTGTGTGTGTGTGTGTGTGTGTGTGTGTGTGTGTGTGCGTGTGTGTGTGTGTGTGTGTAAGTGTGCGTGAGTATTGGACTTTCTGAGAAAAATGACTCCTTGGATCAGGTCAGGTTTTGTTGAGTCAGCCCCTTGAGAGTAATCTCTTCTAACTCCGAGCTGTGAGGTGTGTCTGTGCGTGTCTGTGTGTGTGTGTGTGTGTGTGTGTGTGTGTGTGTGTGTGTGTGTGTGTGTGTGTGTGTGTGTGTGTGTGTGTGTGTGTATCAGACTAAAGAAGTCTAAACTGTCTGAGTACTTAGGATCTTTCTGTGTGTTCATCAGATCTTTATGCTTTATTCATGTCTA
Source organism: Xiphias gladius (assembly GCF_016859285.1). Taxonomy (NCBI): domain Eukaryota; kingdom Metazoa; phylum Chordata; class Actinopteri; order Istiophoriformes; family Xiphiidae; genus Xiphias; species Xiphias gladius. The sequence continues at coordinate 27,808,313 of NC_053406.1, read as the reverse complement.
CTGTTTCAGCCTGGGGATAACTCACACACACACACACACACACACACACACACACACACACACACACACACACACACCCACACATTCTTAATACGCCCACACTTTCTGCAGCCGGTTACAGACCCCTGTCATCTAAAACCACCAGTGATTCAACACAATAAAGAGCACGCACAAACACACAAACACACGAACACACACACACACACAAAGACACGCACACAAGTCATTGTTCCTACCGTGTGGGAAACGAAAGGCAGTCCACACCCCCGGCATGTTTTAAGTGTGACTGCAGCTGGTTTGTACAGAGTCCTATTAAGAATAGATGAGATGGAAAAAAATGGATAAATCGTGTAAAATATCTACATGAACCAACACGTTACGGAAAAATAAGGAATCTTTCAAACTCGGAATGTATCATAAAATATCAGTTTGTCATCAGCACTTTCATTTTAACTGGATTTCACTGACCATCGTTTTTATTTCATTCCTAAAAATCTGTGCTCAGAGTCACTTTTTCATTTCGCATTTCTTTCATTTCAAATTTTACCCCTCGGCGGCGGAGCTGTCATCGGTCGCCGACCGCCCTGCTTCCAGCTAATCACACAGGACGACGGAGAAGGGAGCAGCGTTACTGTCAACGTCAGGTGACTGTAGGACCAAGGTCGTAAATCACTCCAGGTCTTCCTCAGGGACGGCAGAGCTCCCAAGCGAGGATCTAGCAGAGCCTCTAGACGCAGTCCTGTAGCTTCCGATACAGGAAACCTTCCGTCAGCACGTGGCTCTGTGGCGCAATGGATAGCGCGTTGGACTTCTAGTGCAGCTGGGGAGAAGCGATTCAAAGGTTGTGGGTTCGAGTCCCACCAGAGTCGAGCTTTATGGACCCGAACCAACAATTTAAAGTGCTGGAAAAAAAAGACTCCTTGGCTCAGCTCTAGTGTGTCCAAGCTTTCCCATAGTTTATTACCTTAACCCACGAATTCCAGGGGATTCCCTGAAGTGTGAAGTGCTTCCCCCAGTTCACAGACTCTGAGTGGTCTCAAGTGGAGCGCAGAGAGTCAGCATCATGTGCGAATTTCACGCCAAAGATTCCCTCAGTCCGCGGAAATGTGGACGCGAGGATGAAAAATAAGGGAATGGTGATGGAACACGTAACTCAGTGGTTCATGCTCTTTTGATTTGAAAGCCTGTAGGGGCACATTCACGCCTGTAGTTCAGGTCATCGGGTCTGAGGAGTCTAGGAAAACAAAACGTGCGTTGTTTGGTTTCGCTCCAGTTGTTGTTCCCACTGGCTTCTTAAAAAAACAAGAGGAGGAGGAAACATGAAGCCCCATGTTCACTCGTTCATGTCCATCTTCTCTAGTGTTCACAAAGAAATAGTCACCAGTTTTATTTCACCGCAAATCGACCACATGTTATGAAAAACGACAAACAGGCAGAGTCGCAACCAATAAACGGCCTCGTTCCTGTTGTGACCTGAGCTGGTGTGAAAGAGCCTCATAACCACTAATAAGGGTCGACTCTTGTGGGACTCAAATTTTGAACTGCACCTCATCATTACTAGAAGCCACAGAGGCCATAAGTAAACGTGGGTTATGTCCCGGCAGCTAGAACGCCGTCTCACGTGACGTTAGCTTACGCCGATGTCAGCCGCTGTTCCCCTTTTTTTTCCTGGAACTCGTGCGTGTTTGTGTTTGTTATCGTCTCCAGCCTGTCACCCCTATGCGCCAGACAGCTATCTGGTTACCATGGTTACCTCTGAGACGGTAATGACAGGGCCGGCCCTCGCCCTGGCAGCCAGGTGAGCTGCGAGGTGATTGGCTGAGACAATCAGACTGGTTCAAAATTTGGCCTGTGGCTTGTAATCATATCTGACCAGATTACAGAGCAGCAGCAGGTAACGTGACTCTGTGTGTGTGTGTGTGTGTGTGTTGATGCCTCACAGCCAAGTTTATAATGTTGCGATGATCACAAAGCTGACACAACAGTCAGGAGACGACAGCACCAGAGCTCTGTCATAATTCTACGCCGTGTACTTTTTAGAGATGAGGCATGCGCCCGATTTTCCCGTGCAGCGTGTAAAGGATCGAGTCTGTCGGGTCTCAAACCCGTAAAACTGTGAATACCACCTGTTGTTAACTGGAAGTTCAACACGCTGTCCGCTGCACCACAGAAGCGCCTGGCAACTGGCAGCGTTGCTGACTAATCCCGTGACGGTGTGTGTCCCGATTATGACGACGGCTCTGCTCATGAGGCGGTTGAATATCTGGGTGCAGACAGATGATGCTTCGCTCTCAAACCTGTTTGGTCGCTTCAAACAAATTCTGGCGTGTCCGGTGTTTGTCGGCGGTACGACGGCCGAGCGGGCCGACTACAGGAGGCTGCGATTCTATGTGAGTGATTTCGGTATAGACTTTAAAGCTAAACTGGGATTAAATTGATCACGAGGACCGTCAAGAAAAAGAGCAGTCTTTTTAATTCTGCGTACGTATGCGTGTCGGTGCGGTGATTTTTCCCTGAAAAATCTGAAAGTGAAAATGAGGTGTGCTGTGCTTGTGTCCTACTGAGAGCGTCGTCCCAAGAAAACAACCTAATACTGTCGTTTGTTGAAGCTGAAGCTATAGGACCTCTGGAGTGGCCGTGTGCATTATGACTCTGTTGGGAGCAAAGGGGGAAACAGCGCAGTAAAGGCCGGGGCGGCAGTGGGTGGGGTGGATGGACGGGTACGCGAAATGTCCGACTCTGAAGCGGGACGTCCCGGCCCGTTGTTTTCTTCCAACCATGGCCGCAATCGTGCCCGAACCTTAACCGAGTTGTTATCGAACGTCAACCATGGTGTTGTCGCGTCATAAAACACTGATTTGTAAATGTGGTCCCGCTGAGGTGCGTCAGGGCAGCGAAGTCGGCCTGTCATCTTGCCGAGCTCTTTGTGACACCAGCGAAGCCACCGACTTCACTTTGCCGACACCACCGACTTCACGTTCACAGCTCTGGGTTCAGTCGTCCAAGGTCTGCGTGGACACGAACCGGCGCAGAACTAAAAGGCATCAGTGGGTCATTTTGTTCAAACGCTTGGACCGAACTGAACTGAGCAAAGCTTCAGGAAAGAAAGAGACGTGAGCTTTGCATCTGGCATCATTTAGAAACTGTTATTGATGGGTCTGTTCAGTCAGACCGATGACTAACATCACCAGCTATCTGTCCGTTATTCTCTCTGTGGTTTAGCCAGACGGGTAAAAAGGTCAGACGACTGGGTACTCAAGACAAACACACACACACAGAAGTATTTTCCATCTCAGCAGTTTAATATTTCTCAGGCTTTTTATAGAAAACAACTTCTGATTCACTGTGAGCCTCTCTCTCTCTCTCTCTCTCTCTCTCATATCTCTGACTCGCTCCATTCCTCTGTCCGCTGTCATTCACTCTCTTCCTCCATCTTTCCATCACTCTCAGTCTTTTTCTCTCTCTTTCTTTCCCTATCTTTAGCTCCATTTGGATTTATTTCCGTCATTCTGTTATTTCTGTTCCTGTTAAAGGGATAGTTCCACGTTTCCGTTCTCTTTCCTGCTGAGAGTCGGATGCTCAGATTGATCCCGCTCTCGCTGATACAGTTGGGGTGGACAAAAAACATCTGTCCGTATAACGCAACGCAGTCCAACAGCTCCACAACCACATCCTCCAAAATGACCACAGAGCCGAATGGACAAATTAAAATACGAGGGCGCGCAGAGAGCGAAGACCTCCACCGAGACCAATGTCTAACAACATGCACCAGATTTCAGAGGAAAAAAAAACTTCAAATTCATTGTAAATGATCCTGATCTTCCTCAAAAACGTAATGGGTTCTTCCTTGGCCCAGGACCCGTCCCTCCACCAAGTTCGGTGCAAATCGGTTCAGTAGTTTTTGCGTGACAAACAGACACGGGCTAAGACATAACTTCCTCTGCAGAGGTGAGTAAAACTGAAAATCACAGGCTTCGTGAAGGAGGGTTTATTACAGGACTGTTGTACCTGATGGGCCGAAATCCAAGGTAACCACCTATAGAAGAAGCGGTAGGACCTGAAGCTGCAACCCTGGCCGAGACCACGAGAGCTCTGTGGGGTGTTGGTCGGGAGAGGGGACATGGGGACGTGGGGACGAGGGGAGGTGGGTCTGTCAGATGTCGATGTGACTCTATAACTGACTAATCTGACCCTGGGACTATCTCCACAGACAAAATACATCGTTAGAAAACGGACAACTTTCAAGTCAGAACATGGCAAAAGAATGTGTCATATCTCAAGACGACGTTGTTATTAAATTATTATCCTGATAACAGGCTTAAAAAATACACATGAGCACCAACCGATATATGGAGGAGGAGAGGGGGACACTGAGAAGAAAAGAGAAAGAAGGAGAAAGAAGGAGAAAGAAGGAGAAAGAAGGAGAAAGAAGGAGAAAGAAGGAGAAAGAAGGATGTCTGCTGGAGGCGGAAATGTGACTGACCTCGAGTCAGAAAATTTAAAGCAGTTGTAGAGCAGTGTGTGTGTGTGTGTGTGTGTGTGTTTGATGTGATGTGATAGGAGGGTTGTATTTTGTTAGAGCTGTTCCCACGACACCAAACGACCTCCACCACTCTCTCTCTTCCTCTCCCTCTCTCGCTCTATAAATGGGTCGTCTGGTGGCACTTGGTGACTGGTCGGACTTAAAAAGGACAGAAAGGAGAGAAAGAGAGAGGCAGGAAAATTGACAAGAAAGGCAAGATGAAAAAAAATCTCAGAGAGAGAGAGAGAGAAAAAGGAATAGTTTGGCATTTCGGGGGCCAGGCTTGTTTCCTCTCTCTATGACAGTGAGATGTTAAGATGGATATTAATCTCATGTCTGTGTGCTCAGTACAGCGCTGGAGCTAGGATGTGATTAGCCTAGCTTAGCATAAAGACTGGAAACAGGGGGAAACAGCTAGCCCGGCTCTCTCCTAAATATACCCACCTCGACACCTCTACAAGGCCGACGACGAACACATTGCATAGTCTGTTGCATCCAAACAGAAGTCTAAAAATGGCGACGTGTGTTTTTTTGGTTTCTTTTATGAATGAAGCGCTGCATTCAGTAGTATCAAGTGGACACAGTATGAAATGGTTGGGGTTCACGGTGGACGCAGAAAAGCCCACCGCTGAGGCACCAGAGGCTGGGGCTCACATCCACAGTACACAGGTTGTGTCTGAAGTCACTGAACCCGACCAGGATCTTTCCTGATCCTGAACCAGGAGCTGCGGGGGTCTAAACAGAGCCATAAACCGGTTTAATGACGCTGGAGTCTCTACGAGTGGATGTTGTGCTGCAGGATCAGATATATCCAAAAAAAAAACGTTGTCTGTCAACATTTGACTGATTCGCTCGGTATCAACGCATTTGTGCCACATGTCCTTCAGCTTAAACGACAGTACAGGTACCTTGTCCCTGCCCTCGGATACAGCCCATAGACGCCTACCAGCGGCAGGCGACCGGACCTTCGTTGTCACGGTTACAGTAATAAAGACGCACTTACGCTTATTGAAGGGTTAGATTTAGGCACAAAAACTCGTTGGTTAGGTTTAGGGAGAGTTCATACTAAAAGTTCTTGGTTAAGGTCAGAGGAACAATAAAAGTAACTAACTGCTCATAATGAGCTGTTGCACAGACGACTTATGGGCTGGTTTTCCTTTGGTTTTTTTTACAAGAGTCAACAGTAAATTCACAACATTTTCTCGTTACAGCAACAAAAAACCGTAATCCAGTGGCAATTAAATTTCTTTCAAAACGTAATTGCCTTTTGCAAAGGAGATTTGTAATCCAGGGTGTCTTAGTATACCGTGGGCGACAGAACCCACGCCTGACCACACTCAACCACAGCCAGCAGAGTCAATCTGTGGCCACCAGATGTCCTCGCACTTTCCTCCCCGCCCCGGTCACCTGAGTCCCCGGATCCACCTGCTCACCCGTCCCCCGTTCTCAATCACCGGAGCTGCCCACCTACACACCCGCTCCCATTTCCCTCATTAGCTCCCCTCCATATATACCGGACCATTTCCGCCGGCTCCTTCCCTGGTCGTCATGCTCCCATGTTGTTTTAATCTGCTGCCAACCTTCCCCTTCCCCTTACCTCAACCTGAACCTCAACCTGAACCTCAACCTGAACCTCAACCTGAACCTCAACCTGAACCTCAACCTGATCCTGTAACTGCTGCTTTTGTTGTTCGGCGAAAGGGTCACAGTCTCACTTTAAGGTCTGTCCTGGGTTTCCTTCTTCAAGCCATGAATTAGGTTTCCTTGAATTGAAACAATCCTGAACTGTTCTGACAGTAATTAAGATTCTCCTGTTTCAACCAGAACTGCAGGAACCAAACTGAAACGGGAACAACTCAAAACAACTCTGAGCCCTAAAGGACTGGGTTGTTACCTATCAACCGGTTGGAGGGATCCAGTTTAAAAATGTGTTGTTGGGCCCCAGCTGACCCCTCGCCTGCCGCCCTCTGTGCGTTGTGTTGTTTTTCTTTCACCTCCCATCCAGGTTTCCGTGTGTAAGTTAGTTTGTGGTCATTTGATTGGACAGAACTTAATTTATAACTATCCACCGCGTTTGCTCCGTAACTATAATCGTAAATGTTTTAACATCAGGTAAGTCAGGCAATGATGCAGGACCCAGCTCTGCTGATATCGTACTTTAATGGTGCAGCTTCTCTAACTTTTGGAGGTCTTTTGAGGCCTCTGGGGCGTTTCTCAGCTTTGCCAAAGGGATAATTCATTTTTGTGTGCTTGGGGCTGAAGAAGTAGAGGAGGAAAAAAAGGAGAAGTTGATTAAGAGGGTGGAAGGAAGGGAAGGAGGAAAAGGGGGAAGAGAGGAAGAGGAGAGGGCGATGCAGTCTAAATAAGAGCCATTATTGCTTGAATAGAAACCAGATGACGAGCTCTACTGACACACACACACACACACACACACACACACACACACACACACACACAGTGTATTGCAAAAGAACAGACATAGTAAAAGTAGCCAACGAATACAAAAACTACGTAAGAGAAAGAATAGTAAGAATAACGAGGATGGAAAACCTGATACAAGAATGACACGACCACTGTTACTGCTGAGAATGGTGTTAATGCAAATACCAATATTTCTCTGGTAGAACTATAAAAATACCAATTTCCAAATTCCATGAGGAAAAATGCAGCTTTTACAGTCTTAAAGTGTTTTCTGATCTGATGCCACTATCAGAGGGACCACATTGTTTGTCGGTGCTTTCCAAGACCGTTTCAAAACAACAGTTTTCTGATCTTCCAGTGCCATGGGTAAGGTCTGGCTAAGTTTAGACACAAAAACATTTAGTTAGGATTCCTGTCGCCTGTTTTTTCCTCTGCTCCCGACAGACAACAGTCACCAGCTCTACGGCCACTTGAGGGCTTTGACACTTGGGCGTAAACTCGTCACTTTATTGGGTATTTGTTGAAACGACCGTCTGTCACCTTTCATTGAAACAGAGTCTCCAAACTGGGAAAACTGCTGCTTTTATCGGAGCTGGCTTCGTGAGGCATTGTCATGTTGAAACACACGAGGGACAAACACGAACTGACGACACAGCGATGGAAGAAGACGGTTGTCGAACAAAGGGGCCTGGACCAAATAAGGGGAAAAAAAAAAAGTATTTGGGACAGGGCTGTCCACATACTTTTGGACATATGTCGCCATACCAACAACTGTAATGAGTCATTCTCAGAGCGATATCAACAAGAATGTCGGCACTAGTATTGGTTGTATCGCAAACAGGTAAATCAGTTCTTATTATTAGCATGATAAGTACTTGCAGTGGTTCCCAGAGTGATGTAAGTTAAAGGACACTTGTGGTTCGGACATGTCAGCGATGGACGGAGGACTGGGGTCTCGGTTTCGGGACAAAAACGACCCAACTGACTCACTGCAGAACCCCCAGTGTGTGTGTGTGTGTGTGTGTGTGTGAGGGAGAGAGCGAGAGAGAGAGACTGTGTGTCTCACTGTGTCCTTGGCGTTGCAATAAAACACACAACTCTAAAATTAGACCCTGAAGACTGATATTAGCTCACTTCCCACATATGGAACTAAACACACACACACACACACAAACAGTCCAGATGTTTCCTAATAAATGGGTCCAGGGAGACCGAAGCCAGGTCGCCGTCAGCCAGCTGGGCCGAAACCATGACACCAAGAAACACCAGGAGCCCCGTCGTGATCCGCAGGCTGATGAGTTCAACTGGCTGCACAAGATTTATATTAAAGCTACGTCACCAACCAGCTGTGACTCCATCACGGAGGGACGGTCGAGATGTAGCTAGAGGAGCAGTCAGATGTTTCTGGGGAAATCGTCTCCCTGTCTTTTTTTCCTCCAGAGTCAGACGGTTCGGACGAATATCAGTTTCATCTCTTTGTGTCCAGCACAGACAAAGCTCCAAGATGTGTTTAGCCTAGCTTAGCACGAAGACTGGAAACAAGGGGGACTGCTAGCCTAGCTCCGTCCCAAATAGAAAAAACACACCTGCCTCCTGGCTGGCTTTACTTCCTCATTGTTTGGGGTCTCACAGACCACACCGCCGTATCTGAAAAAATAATATTAATTGTAAAATCGATAAAATTGGTTTTGAATCGGTAACCCCTCCTTTTTTTTCAGCAACACAGAGCTGAGCTCAAAATCCAGCGGACTGAACTGCAACGGAACCGAGTGACGTAACTGACCTCAACAAAGACAGAACTGAGCAAACTAATGACTCATGAGGGGAACGTATATATAAACTGACTGGCCAAACCACCGGAGAGACATTCAGCGTGGACGAAACACAATCAATAAATAACAACAAATCAGCTCTAGATAGATTCATTAAAGTTGAAAGATTAAGTCACAGCGAAAATGCTAGTAAACCTTCGTGCAAAACCAACCCGCCCGGTTGTTTAATTACATGAATGTGGCCTGTAACTGAACGCAGCCCTAAATGAATGAGAGGGTAAACGTAAAGTGAAAGTGAGGGTCTGTGGGCACGATGTTCCCCAGGGTTTTAGACGGCTGGGGGCGAGCTGGCGGCCTAGCGGCTGGGGCACATGCCAGATGGGAGCGAATGCCCTGAGCGGGGGGTGTTACACCCGGAAGTGTTGGCTGTCACGCGCTGGGCGTGAACAGAAACACATTCCCAGGCTATTTTCCCGACAACGGGCAGATTGTGCATGGTTAACCGTTAACTAGCCTGTATGCGTCCCCTTGAAATAGAAAGTTCAGTGGCCCCAACACTCTGAGGTTTGTTTAATTCGCTGACCCTCCCACCCGTTGGTGGCAGCTGCAGCAGCGAGTATAAAAAGCCCAGCGCTGGCTGACAGTCGGCAGGGTAGCTCATACCAAAATATTTTTGGAAGGGAGTTGAATTGAAAAGGGCCACCGGTGACTAATGACTCCGTCAGCACCCACGCCTGACATTTCCTGTCCTCAATTGGTCCTCCACGGACCCGAGGAGTCCGCAGCCAGCTGCAGCCTCGGGTCCAGGAGGTGCAGACCCAGCCAGAGGTTCAAACTGGCAAGGCTCAGGACCTCCGTGATCTCCCAGCTCATTGTTTTTGGGGCGAGGGGGGGGCACCCGTGTTGTTACTTACCGCTTTGCCAAGCCACCGCACAGCTGTTTGTCCCGACTTAGCCCCAACTCCCCACAATGCATGTTTAAAATATTCTGGCTGGGAGGAGCGAGGCAGAAAGCAAACGTGTCCATAGTCTGGAAGTCCTCCCTGGCTGGAGGCTCACAACACTGTGCAGAAACTGAAGAAACCCCTTTTAAACTTGGAGGTCCTGCGGAACATTTTGAAGTTTAAATTGTTTGTTTAGATGCACGATGCATAACTTTGCACGGCTTTGAGAGGCCGGGAAGAGCAGAAAAGTGCCATATAAGTGTCGTCCGTTTAACCGGAGCCAGCAGGAGATTCAGTCAGTCTCTGAAGGGAGCGCTCTACGCACTGGCTCCAGAGACGGACTATGACTGCCAAGCAAACCTAAGCAACCTAAGCAAATATTTTTTGTCACGGCGGCACAGAAAATCCAAATGAATCTGCAGGTCATCGTGTCAGTGACCTGCTTTCAAAGACTTATTTAAGACAACATTTACAAATTTTTGTTTTAGTGGACTGTGAATCATCACAGTCCACCCCGTGGTTCGGGTTCAACTTTTTATGTTCAGACTTACTCTACATGTTGTTTTCCCTCTTTTTTTATTTTATTTTGTCATTACTGATGTTTATTCATATTTCAGTTATTATTATTATCATCACTTTGTTTAAAAAGCAAAGAATAGTTGTGGCTTTAGTGTTTATACTGACGACAGTATTTGTACATTGCCGATGACGTTCAGATTCTTCTCCATCATCAGTCCCATCAGGAGGCGTCTGATCGGTCCCAGATTCGTCCTGCAGCAGGAAAACAAACGGCCAGAGACAGAGAACTGTGTTCAGAGACCAGGAGAGCAAGGAGTCCTGCGACAGGTGGTCTGGCCCCCACAGAGCCCTGATCCCAGCATCATGGAGTCAGTCTGGGACCACATGAAGGGACAGGAGACACTGAGACAGACTGAAAGAGGAACTGAGGCAGGTTCTCCAAGATGCTGGGACAACCTACCTGCCAAGAACCTGGAAAACTGCGTGCAGGTGCACCGGGGAGAACTGGTGCTGGTTTGGTGCGCAACGAGGGGGCTCAGAGCAGATACTGATCTGTCCTGCAGTTTGGATGAAGTTCACTGAGGAACAAAAACGGTTCATGACTTTATTTTGCCCACCAGTTTCCCACAATCCCGTACATAGACATGTATTTTCCAACGAATCTAAAGCTGTGTGATTTACATCGTCTTATCGAGCTCTTAAAATGTTGTTGTAAAAAGACAGAATCAAGGCAAATGATGGAGAACACAGTGATGAACACTGCTCACTGCTGCACTCTGCTGGTCCAACCGCAGCAAGACAAGCTGAAATCGACACCAGTTTGTCTTTTGTTTTGTTTTTGTCGTTTTCAGTTGTTGTTGTTGTTGATTTTTTTTTGTTTGTTTGTTTATTACCTCCAAATTTAAGGCTCGTTCACATGCATGAGGGGACAATCTCACGTGATAACCAGCACGTGTTTCTGACCCAATCATAATTGAACATGTACAGAAGGTCTCTCTCCCCCCAGATTTTACAAACATTTCAGATCTAGAGACCCTTCAGCAGCATCAGATTTTGATACCGAGTCCCTATATGAACAGACTTTGGCAATGAATGTAAATTAAACATTAAACACATTGAGATTGTCAGAAACTGACACCGAACCATCGCACTTACGACGAGGATCATACATGCGAGTGAATAATTCATAAACACTGCAAAATCAGGTTTATTTCTTAGTCACTGGGTCACGGCATTGATGTGGTGCAGAAAAGATCTTTTTTTTTTTCCTGTTCAACCATCTTAAAGCGGAGTTGGGACGTGCGGTGGTGGGTTTCGTGACTACAAAAATAGTTTTTGTCCACTTTTAGAGTAGGTGCATTTTAGGTTACCAGTTTCCATATGCGTCCATTCTTTGTGCTAAGCTAGGCTAAATATGTGCTGCATCTATCCAAGGAGAACGGTTGTAATTGTTTTACACTTAGTATAAACATTCTCATTTAAAGTAGTTTCTGGCATCTGTGGTTTGACGCAGGCCTCTTGCTACACAAAAGTTGCATGTTGCATTGTTTCCTCCGCAGCCCGTTTCGCTGCATCGCTGACTTCCTGGTTTCTGCTGCAGGAGAACATCTTCCTGACTGTCTGTCTGAAAGGTGCGTAGAGGTAGAAGAAGAGCAGGGGGTCGAAGCAGACGTGCAGCAAGCTCAGCAGCAGCGTCGACTCCTTCCCCAGAAACAGCTGCCGCTTGGTCTGGCAGTCCGTTATGACCTTGGTCTGGGCCAACGTGTACGGCGTCCGGACAACGTGGTACGGAACAAAGCTGAGTATGTAGGCTAGCGCCACGGCCGTCACACTCCCCGCTACCCGCCTCGCGTCGACCCAGAGTTTGGGCTCGCTGCGGCTGCCCAGGAGTCGTCTGAAAGCCAGTCCACTGGAGACGAGCACGGCGGCGGAGGCATTGAGGAACAAGGCTGTGCAGAGGAAGACGGTCAGGGCGTGCCAGTGGAGGCTGATGTCCTTCTTCAGGGAAGAACAGCTGAGGTACCGCCGCACCTGGAGAGAGAACCAGACAGGGATGTTGTACGCTTACATTTGATAAGTGACGGCGGAGTCAAAAATGAGTTTTCATCATAACATACACCGGTTTAGTAATAAATGGACACCACGATGGTAGCAGGAGCAAATGGATGTCGCAGCAGCAGCAGTGGTAGGAATAGGTGGTAACAGTATGTATCCATTGTAAAAGGAAGGAGCTGAAGTTGTATTCCAGTAATTCAGTGACCGTCACAGATTTAAGCCGGTTGGACCTGTTCGGAAACTGACCTTCCTTAACCCAACGTAGAGCTGGCTGCCGGCAGTTCACGCAGATTCTAGGGGCAACAGGTCACTAAGGTGCATGGTGAACGCGCCCAGCGTGTTGTCAACCGATAGGTCTGCCTGCATTTACTTGGACCTCGCGAGCATTTTCGTGGTTTATCTGCTTATTGCGCTCGGATCTCTTCGCTTTTCATCAATTGTTTAAAACCTCTGACATCGAGGGATCCGACGATAATTGACCTCCTGTGCTTTTTACGGGCCGTTCCGCACAGATTCGAGTTTGGCCTACACAGTCAGATCGTTTACATGGTGTCCGACGTGTTTACTCTAAACTAATCTCCGAAACGCGTTTCCTCTGGATAATCCAAACACATTCTGTCTGTCAACAGGATTACAGCAGAGAGAGCTCTCACTTTTTGTGAGCGGCTGGATTGATTTTCAGCCGTGGCTCTGGGCACGTCAAGACCAAAGCCGGCGCCGGCTCAGCGTCGCCCCTTACATGTACCGGATGGGACCTCGTTTCACTCCACTGCCGCTTCAGTCAGCGCGCTGATGTCCACCAGACAAGTGAGCGAAGCGCCACAGGTTTTATGTCTGAAACCCTCCCCGTGGACGCCTGAATGGTGACCGAGCGCAAAGCGAGGGAAACAGTTACCGTACCTGGACTTGTTGTATGGGCAGAGCCATGTTGGGCACCATGATGAGCAGCAGGAGCAGCCAGACGACCAGAGACAGCAGGCGGGCGAAGCCGACCTCCTGCAGCCGCAGAAAGCGCAGATTGTGGCAGTCCTGAAGGAGAGGAGACCCATCAGCCACCAAGACCACCTTCCCCAGAAACAGCGCAACACTTAACACTTTACACTGGCTCACGTCCACATGGGCTGACGGTGACTCAAATGCCTGCTGATTTTCCAGCTCTGACTCAGTGCTCCACAAAATCAGTCTCTGACCACTGAGGGAGATGATAACTGGTACGTGTCATTTAACTGTAGAGGAAACATGTCACCACCTGTCCTGCCATATCCTTTTTTCAAATGTCTTGGCTCCTGCATTTACGTAGATTTACATGAAATTTGGTTTTAACATTCCATGTCTCCAGAAAATGATTCCTAATGATTATGGACCCTGGCGATGTTGACTCAACTCCTCTCTTACTTATTAGTCAAAGAACTGGAGATGAGAAGCTTCAGAAGGGTTGGATTTAATGCAGGGCTGTTGTATGGGATCGCATTCGATTGCACAGGTCAATCCAGTACGCAGGTGAAGTGGACTGCTGTTGTGGATTCAGGAGTCCTTTGTGTGTTATTTCACTCGATGCTTCACATGACCGGGTCCTCATGTGGCTGTGGCTCACCGGGGGAAACGTTTCTTAAACAAAGCAGGAAATTAGAGAGCCCAGGAACCGTTACTCCAGCAGGTAATTAGTCTGTGCCCTCACCGGATGGAGAAGAGGTGGAAGGACCGTGGCTTAGATACTCCGGCTCAGGCAGAAAGTTTGGAAAAAAAACACACTGGTTTTCTAGAGAGTCGACCAGAGTTGCTACCGGGAAGCAGGACGGTGATACATTCCACTTGTGCTGCTGCCGGGTGTGAGGCCGCATTCAGACAGAAAACCGGATGACTTCATCAAAAACTTCACTATAAACTATAAAACCTCATAAATACCGTAATGACTTGACAGTAATGTAGTTAGTGAGCCTGATAACAAAAACAGAAGAACACCTTCGTCGCCTGCGCCCGTGCGGCACTACTGTACCTGCAGGTAGCGGTCAGTGATGATGAGGGCGAGGAAGGCGACGGATGCGTAGAGGCTGATGTAGATGGTGACGGCGCTGGCCTGGCAGTGAAACACCATGAGGCTCCACGGCGCCGGCCCGAGGTCCTTCAGGATCTTGAAGGGCAGAGCCAGCAGCAGCAGGAAGTCGGCCACCAGCAGGTTGACCAGGTAGACGCTGGTGCTCTGCTGCCGCTGCAGAATTACAAACCCACACGCCGTCCACACTTCAATCCCACTTTTATCTCATCAGATACAACGGCAGCACTTCATCTTTCGTTTTCTGATCTGATCTCGTCTTGTCTGATCTCGTGTCACCTCACATCATCTCAAATGGAGCATCTGACCTCGCTGAGCTGAGTCCAGTCTCGTCTCACCTCACCTGAAATCCTTTTAACTCACCTGACACCGTCTCTCTTCTCCACATCTCATCTCAAGCCATTTCACTTCGCATTTTGTCATCTCAGCTTGTTAGATCTTAACTCATCATATATACCACACTCTACCGCGCCTCTTTCTAACTCCATCCATTCTGACGACGATCTTTTTTTTCAGATCAACTCATGACAACCCCTCATCATGTCGTCTCGTTTTATCTCACCTCACGCTAAATCCCGCTAAATCTTTCTTCACAAAATCCTCTCTTTTACTCATTTAGATGATTTCAGGTGTTCTCAACTCACCTGACATCGTCTAGCTTCGATTCATTTCAGTTCGCCTCGCTTCACTGTCTTGTCTTCCCATCTCCTATCTTCTCCTCGAATGTCACTAGATCTGATCCCACCTCATCTCACGCCTTCTCCACGTTACGTCTCTCTACGTTCAGATTGTCCCACCTGACGTCATCTCTGATCTCATCTTATCTAATGTCTCTTTACCAAAGCCAGTTTAATCTCAAATAAACTCTCAGATCCGTTGGAGTTAAATACTCTCCCTTGTCATATCGTCTCAAGCCACCGCATCTCTTCAAGTTTCATCTCGTGTCACGTAATTGTGTGTCATCTTACATGTTGCCTCATCTGTACTCATTTTACCTCTTCATCCTGCTGCATCCTAACTTTATGTTGTGTCATTTCAGGTCACTTAACTGTTCATCTCAACTCGTACTTGACTAAAAATAACTCTCCTTCATTTAAATCCTCTCACCAGTTTTTCCATCTCACCTGATAAAATCTCACCTCGGCTCAAAACAAACATCACCTCATCTCAACTCGCTTGCTCTCATCACATCTCTCCCGATAAAGTCTCATGTCGCCTCACTCCAACCGATTTCATCTCACTTCAGTACACGTCACACGAAATTACGACCTCTGACGCTCTAGTATCGCATCCTCCCTCCGATCTCACCAACACGACTGCATCTGATCCGATCTAATCTCACCTCCGTTCTGGGACTGCAGATGAAGGCCCACCCAGACAGCAGGCTACCAGGCAGACTGATGATGAAGATGAGGATGTAGAGGACAGTGAAAGGTCCCATCTGGTCATTGACAATGCACTGCTTGCCCTGCTCGGCTCCTCCAAAGCTGAGGTTGGAGGAAGGAGGCATCATGAGGACCTGCGTTGCTCCCATAGTGCTGGAAAACTAGATAGGAAAATAGTTGTAGTGCTAAATGTAAAATAAATTCAAAATGGAATAAAATTCAGCAAAGAATGCTCCAACGCTGCGGTTCAGGAAAAACAAAAATAGCATGAGGAGTTGCGGGTTGGATGTTGTTCTTACCGTGGAAGACGTCTCAGGAAGTCCGTGCCTTCGGCTGCTGCTCAGATTGTGGTTTGGATATCTAACGTTCACAGCGGGTTCACAAAACAGGAAGAGCAGAGATCTGCAGTGAGACAAACCGTGAGAAAAATGAGTCTCTTCAAATATTATGCGCTGTTCCTTTTGATCTCATCGTCTGCAAAAACAGAAAAACTTTAACTGTAATTGTGGCATGTGCAAAAGTTTGGGCACCCCGCTACTCATTATTTATTAACACGTTCAGCATCGAGGGGTGGAAATATTCTGCATGGGGGGGGGGCAGAATGGATCCAGAAAACTCTGCGCTCTGAATGTAGTTAGAATCCACTCTTGGCTGTCCTGCAGTCCATCAAGAGCGTGGCGGTGAAGACCTGAACGTCACTGAACACCTGTGGGCAGATCTTCAACCTGCTGTGTGAGCGGGACAAACTGAAACATCTCAGCACCTGAAGGGACCTGCAGAAAGAGGCTGAAAACCCACCAGTCAGCACCAGAAAGACCGAGCCAATCTTTTGCACACAGCGCTATGCCTGCTACAGGGGTTGAATTCATCAAAAATCAACTGAAACTCCTTCTCTCCTCTCTTTTTAACTTAAATGTTAAATATTCGTAACAAAATCAGAGTTGAAGTTTGGAAAATATTGCTTATTGTTATCTGTCCCGCTGGTTACACAACCCGACTGATAAAATAACAGCTTGAATGAAATCACTGAACCTGACGGAAATGTATGATTCAACAAACAAACGGACTGAAGCGGCTGCCTTTTAATTTGAACTATATTACATAAATGGACGATGTGTAATATCAGCAGCTGACACACTTTATTTTATTCTGCATGAAATATTGAACTGATGTTTCTGGGATAGAAGTGGCCGTACTGTATATTAATCTGCCCCCCCCCCCCCATCCATCCATCCGATTTTTCTTTTTTTTTCCCCCTGTATTCCTGTTGAGGGTTTGGATTCGTCGTGTTGGATGCACAGCGGCTCCTTCACCCAATCTTGGGTCTCAGTGTTTTACCAGAGCGGGAGGTGACAGACAGCAAAGCGAGCCGGGCTGCCAGGCAGGAAACGAAGCACACCCCGCAGTAACACACAAACTGCCTGCAGCAGGAAATCATAAATAAGGAAACTTTCTCCCCTTTCAGCCTGAAACAAAGTCGCCGAATGTACAAATGTATGGACGAGTACAGTTAGTTTGCTGCCTGACTGTCCTCAGTTTGTCAAGCCGCTGACATTTAGCCGACACCAGTCTGTGGGCTTTTGATAAATGTACCTTAAAAGTCACTTCACAGAAAAACTACATAAACAGATTAGTCATCGTTTCATGTTGTTGAAGGCTGCGTCTGCTGTCGTTCTATATTTGGGTCTTAGTGTCAGGAAAAACCCCTAAAATCACCCAAACCAACACCGTGTTAGTCCGTCTCTGGATGATTTCTGTCTTCTCAGCTCTGAGCCCCTCTGAAAAGACACGTACGTGTTCAGTCTGAACACAAAACTGATTTGACTCGACTCGACTCGACTTGAGATGTTTCCAACCTGAGTAAAAAAGTTTCATGTGCACTGAGGCATCATTTCTCTACTGACCCTAACTCCGACTCCCTAAATGACACGCGAAGAGCTTCGAATGTGTAGTCGGGACGTGCGACATCACCTTAAAAGTGACGTGCTACTTATACACTGACAGAGCGTGAGCCTACAGGGGGAAGTGGAAACCAGCAGAAGTGCGCGGTCCATACATCAGCTGTTTTTTGACAAATAAACACAGACTCTACGAACAGTTGGGTGGCCGCTTTCCCCCGAACCAGGTGCCAGGTGAACATCTGCACTGATCAGTCTGAGCGCACCTTCAAGGACCCGCCTGGCGCTGTTCGGGGTTTTTCCTACAACCATCCAATCCCAGGTCCCACGATTTTACAGACAAATCCCTGTCTGTCTCCAGCCCGTCTCTTCCTGTCCTTCTCAGCTCCGAGCCCATCGGTTCCTACCGAAGACGTAAATCTTTAAAAACACCTCACAAATATAAAGTTTCATTTTTTCAAAAAAAGGTTCAGGGATTTCTTAAAGGAGTTGTTGGGGACTATTTTCAGCGGCGGATTAATCCGCATTCGGGGCTGCAGTCAGTATCTGTGGCAGCGGGACGGTGCGTGTGTGTGTGTGTGTGTGTGTGTGTGTGTGTGTGTGTGTGTGTGGGACTGAGTCCAACTGAAGTCCGGTGTGTGTGTTCGTGCTGATGAAGGAAAATGTCACCCGGGGCAACATTGTGTCTCACTGCTGTGTTATTGGTCTTTGGAAACCGTGACGCTCTGCGGCTCTGAGGAACCAGAGAGTAAACCCCAGGAACACGCGTCAGTTTTTCAGAGACACAGATAAAAGAAACCCCTGATAACGGACTGCGCTGAGTCACATAAGCTGATTGTACAACTTCAACTTTCTTTGGAAAAGTACGGTCAAGTAAAGGTCAAACTGACTTCAGGCCGTGACGATTGCTGGTTTCTCTCGTTCAGCCTCCAGAATGGATTCCATTAAAATGGCTGTGAGGTAAAAACATCTAAACTTGTGTGAAATGGGATTAACAAAGATCCATGAAAGACCTGACCTGAATCCCACAACTCTGAGTAATTAATCACTAGTAATGCATTGTTGAATAACCAGGACACAGTGGGAGCCTGTTCACTGATGCTTTCTGTAAACACCAGCTGCTCTTTCTGACACTTTGGTCCAAAGTAAAACATCTGAAGAGCTACAGATTTCAAGATTTCCATTAAATTCACTGTGGAATTTCCTGCTTCCCAGAAGATGAATCCTAACGATGCTTCAACCTCCAGGCCTCTGAAATGTCCTTCAGAAAGCTACGAATTTTACCCACAGACAATGTTTGAACTGAACCTTCTCTCTCTTCAAGGCTTGGATCGACACGAAACTCTCCTGGGCTGAAACATCAGAACAAAAGGTGAAGACTAAGTCAAAATGCCTGGTTCTTTTTCAGAAAGTCAAAGGAGCAAGAAGCCTGTGGACATAAAAAAACTGAGGGAGAGACGTCAACTGCAGAGTCAAACTTCCAGTCACAGAGTTTTAGATTCGGCTGCAGGCGCTGCCGTCTGAGAAAACAGATTTTTATAATCTGGATCTTAAAGCAACTCACTTTTGGGTTCTGGACCACTTTTGGACAACTGTTACAACGAAGCATGTTGCTGCTTCCTCTCTACGGCGACAGCACCTGAGGTATTTACAGCCGTCCACCAAACCGTCGGCAACCCCTGTTTTCCCAGTTACCGCGTAGCGGCAATGTAATCGAGGCCCCGGGAGGTGGAGGGACCCGTCTGTGGTTTGGGCGACGACAGCTCCTTGGTTAAGGTCAGAGAAAGATGGAGGTTTTGGTTCAATGTCACCGTGAACTTTTTCTGTGTTAATCCAGCCCAGGATCTTTCCCCCAACCTGAACCAGGTGCTGTGAGAGTCTAACCGGAACCACACGCCAGTTTAATGATGCCGACTCTACAGGTGGATGTGGTGCTGCAGGATCAGATATTTTGCTGGAATACAAGAGACTTTTTACTGACACATAAACATACAGACAGACACGCCCTAATTTGTCAGAAGAAAAAATGTGACAGGACATAGAAACACAGGAGTCTCCTGTAACAGTCATAGAGGTTTATATTCTGTCCTCCAGTTTCAATTATTTACAAAGTCTTCTCCTTTGGCCAAGTCACATACTATCCCCATATTTGTGTTAGGGTGAATTTGGATTAAATTTGATTTTTCTTTTTTTAATTAAAGTTTGGTGATGTGTCATACTGCAGCTAAAAAAAAAAAAAAAATATGAGTTCACAAAATGGTCACCATCGTTGTTTGTTTGAAAGAAAAATCTAAAATCGATTTCCCTGCCAAGTGGACAGTAAATCCTTCACAATCCCTCAAACTGTCAGTCAAAACTTTTTCTTATTTTCACCGACTGTGAGCGCGATCGTCGAGGCTCGGCCTGAAGACGATTTTTATGAAAAAGAACAAACTGTCAGCAAAAGAGGAACCAGCATCGCATCCGGCGGTTCGAGGAAGGTTCCATCATCAGCCTGTAAAAGTTCAAAAATAAAGCTCACCTCGTGTGGCGTCCTCTCCGGGGACTTGTACAGTCCTCTCACTGCTCCTCAGACCACGTGTTAGATCCCTGAGGACTGACCGGTTCGCCGGCTTTTCCTCATGGGTGCGTTTGATTCAGCTGCTTGTGCAAATCATGTGCTCAGAGCAGTCGAGGCTGCAGAGGAAGGTGTTTTCCTGCCTCTCGGCGGCAGGCTGCTATCATCAGTCTACACATCAGACCACAGACCACGCTTCCCTGCATAACACACACAGCCAGCGGTGTTAGTTTCAGAGTGGTAATAGTTGATGTATTTTAAAGTGACAGCCAGAAAGACAGAGGAAACTCAGACCTGTTGACTAAATCATTGGGTTCTGGTTTATCTCACGTCTACAGATATTGATCTCACTTTCATGTCAGTCGCCTCCGTGGGAGAGCGAGGGAGAAGAGGGCATGAGTGTAATGCAGCGTGAACGCAGCGTAACTTTGAAAGGTTAGAATGACGCGGGAGATGATCATTGAGGTACCGGCGACGCCGGGCCAAACACGCCTACAGCAGTCGAGAAACGCAGGTTTTCTAGAGGTTGTGCAGGTCTACCCCCTAGACGCGCAGAGATGCCGAGTACCTCTGAGGCCAGTCTGACCGTTGAACAAGACTGGAGCCCCTGGAGGTCCCATCAGATTTGCTTGTCAGATGGTTGAATAGCTTTGGAAACCCCCTCCCCCTACACCTTTCCAATGTCAGATTAAGGGGTTTCTGTGCCCGACCTGTTACGGAACTTTCTGAAAACTAAAACCTCCACGCAACTGCTTCTGTGGCTTTTCAAGCGAAAAACTGAGTGAGACACCACGACAGTCTTTTAAATTAAGGTCCGGTCTGTCGTAGTGAAATTTCTAAAATTTCAATCAATCCAAAACTAAAGAAATGGTCATTTCACCAAAACACACAGTCTTCCGACAGTCGTTCGTAATCATGGCATAGGCGCTGACGTCATCCAGACCTACAAAGTGCTTGGGAACTGTGGCAGCCTTAGACCCCTTTAGATTTAGTGAAAATATGACGATGGTGAGAAAGGTTCAGCAGGGTCTGTACTGCCCCCGTAAACTAAACTCCTTTGACGACATTTTATTTCTCTTTTATTGAAAGTACTTTTTCAGTTATTTGATCTGGTTCACTTTCCTTTGTCAAAAGGACAAGAAATGGCCCATAGCACAGCTGAATACTGAACAAGTCCCAAAAAAGGCAGATAAGATCATCAGTAATCCCACACGGGATGTCCTCTACGGCTACTTTAAATGATCGAAGGTTTTATTCCAGAAGCCTTTTGACTTGCGAACAGCCAGAGGACAAGAAATGATCCGTTTACCTCGTGTATAGACTGATAAATGTACTTTTTAATATAACGTGCGCCTTTGTGGTGTTGGATATCGTTGGCCAGCTGTAGACTGGCAACGGTTGTGGATCCACGTGGGATTTTAGCTCTCTAGTCTTTGTATTTTTGGATTGTTTTCATCTGTGACTCGCTGCCTCGAATTGCCTCTTGAGGGGTCGATGACGTGTCCTGAGTTGAACTGAACTCGATAAAGTTCAGTTCAACTCTCGGCTCACGGCCTTCTTTATGTTTTTCAGTTCCGTGCGGTGAAATTCGGTTTGTTTCAGAGCTGGCGTCCTCAGAGGACAGGGAGAAGATGGGGTTTCATCCGGATGGAGTTCGACATAGCCAGGGCTCCGACTCTTTAAAAGAAATCACCGGTGGAGACACGTCCAGGACACATGGAGCAGCCGATGAGATCACACAACGTTTCGTACAGGTGAAGGAAACCACAGCGTCGTCAATACAAGTAACCCCTTTCACGTTTCACATTTCATTTGATCCGATGCTGGTATAAAAATATTGATCCGAGCAGCTGTAAGTCATCAACTGGGGTTTGTAGATTTGTTAGTGTGTAGGAAAGCACACAAGGTTTAGGGTCAAGTCCCAGTGTTGTTTCAGATGTTTCAAATAAGTAATCAAAGTATCCACGTCGTTCCAGATGTGCATAGAATACACACAGTTTTGGAGAGGTCTGAATGTGATCCTCTGCCAACTAAAGCCACAAAAATTTGCCTTGCATTTGTGATTAAAGGTTGTCTGAGCAGGCGAAAATTTGAAAAAGTGCAAAAATATCCACCAACACACTTCATCAAACCGCTTTATCGGCATAAACAGTTCTCCCGCCGTAGCACAAGAAAAAAACAGACTGTCAAAAAACGGTCAACAAACAAGCTGTCGATAGTTGCACGAGGACTGAGGCTGCTTTGAAATGAGTTACTCGGGACTGGCAGCAAAAACACCCCCATAAGAAATGAACTTCATCATTTAAAAAGTAAAAAAACAGATAAACCAAGAAGTAACGTTTCTATGCAAGAGAAAAGATGACTGAGCTGACGTTGTTGTTGTTGTTAAATCAACGTGTAGTGAGCGAACCATTTCCTCTTACCTGAGGTAAACTGAGCTCTTTTTTTTTTAACTGATGTTGGACCGGCTTTGCAGTGGCAGGGAAATAGGACCCTTCAATCCCCATCCAATGACCACTCATCATACGTACGTCAGAAGAACCGGCCGCTGCATTTGTTCCTCCTGTCCACTCCCTTCTGGGAGCCGTCTGATTGCACGGCGTCCCACGTGCGTTTGCAGCTAACGTGACTTTTACCTGATCCCGAGAAGGTCTCCAAATACAGGTGGAAATAAGGTAAACATCTCCACCGTGAGAGAGATCTATTTGGAACCACATTAGTAACACATCTCAAAAATAAAGCAACTGCAACAGTATTTACATTTTATTTCTATAGGCAGACTCACAAGTGAAAGAAGTGAATGAGTTATTACTGTCTGTGCTCAATGGCAGACATGAATCACCCTCCCCTGTATTTATGTTATTAACTGCAGCAACATTCAGCCTGATGCGATTCCGCGAAAACAGTCTGACAGAGGTGTAGAGAAGAGGAAGTGTCACTTCCCTTCAGTGAGAAAAAAAAAAAAAAAAAAAAAATTCACCATGTTTTCAGAGCCCCCCCCCCACGGCAACCCGCTAATGAAAATACAACAACAACTATAACAATAATACCAATAATAACAATAATACCAATAATAATAAAGATAAGAACCATTATTCTGATGTAACAGATACAGTATCTGTAGCCTAAATACATTGTACCACCAACATAATGGGCTAAGTACCAATCCAGGAGGTCTCCAGGTTCCTGTAACTATTCAGATCAAGTGTCAGTACAGGAATAATGCCCGTAGCTTACATAAGGGTATCAACAAGTTATATACAACATAAATAACATTAACCCTCCCTTCATGTTGAGGCTGCGTGGCCTCGTATAAATCCTCGGGACCCCATACAGTAATCAGATGAAATCCCGCGATGGCGCCAGCAGGATGTCTTACTGATGGTCGAACTACGCTATTTCAGCCTCCGTATCG
Organism: Xiphias gladius; assembly: GCF_016859285.1. Taxonomy (NCBI): domain Eukaryota; kingdom Metazoa; phylum Chordata; class Actinopteri; order Istiophoriformes; family Xiphiidae; genus Xiphias; species Xiphias gladius. The sequence continues at coordinate 27,784,772 of NC_053406.1, read as the reverse complement.
GAGTTTCAGTGATGTTTTGTGATAGTACAGAACCCTCCCTAAAGCTTTTCACGCCTTCGATCAGCTCATCAGTCTGCACTGCAGGTTGCGGTTAAGGAAGTATGTTGGATATCAGGCTGTCATAACCGGTAATTCCAGTCTGATATTTACACTAAAGCACTTACCTATCCGCAACATAACTAGTTTTCCATTGTCGCAGGTTCTGCCTCTTTTACCTGCTTTGGGGACTAGTTCCTGGGCACTGCCCAGGAGATGATACCAGAATCCAAGTTCCAGTTACTTTCAGGGGCTGCTTCAGTGTTTGTGGTTGTGAAGTGGTCAAGCGGACGTGTCGTAGCTTTGCACGGTCTGCTGCATCTTACGTTGCTAAACGTGTGTGTGTGTGTGTGTGTGTGTGTGTGAACTGGGTAAAGAGCCGGCGGGTGCTGTCTTGGTTGCCGGTCTAACAGATTTTTTGGGAGAAGCAACACAGCATTAATTCATTAAAATTACCTTGACATCACTTTTCCTTTTCTACCGAAGAAACAAAAATTAATTGGCCTCCCCGTATGGTGAAAGATCCACATCGCATCATGTGCATACACTCTTCCAATAATTAAACGGTACCGATGTTTAAAACAGTAAATCAAGATCAATATTAGCGCCACTTCTTCCACCGCTGTCTGTCTCGACACAGCATGTAACAGCGCTGCTGGAGCCTGTTGCCTTTTTAATGACATCTGAAATGTCACGGCTGGGGTTGAAAATGTCTCGCACCAGTGCCTCAGACCTTTCTAAAAGTTCAGGTTGTGGGAAGCTAAAGAGCAAGTTAACACCCGCTGACCTGCAGTGTTTTAACTTCCCACCCTGCTCCGCTCCGTTGTTGGGTTGACTGTTGGGTTGGCCTGGTGTTAAGTTTCTCTGTAAGTCCCTGCAATGGAAACACGTTCCTCGCGGTTCAATTTGGTGACCAGTACCGTTTGTTAATCGTACTGTTTCTCTACCACATTTTGTGATGTTCTGCATTCTCGTAACAATCAGATATTTACATCTGCAGCACTCTTTTAATTCCCCTCAACTGCAGTTACTGAATTTTTAGAAAACAATTCTCAACACAAGATCGAACTTTCCCGTTGAAAAGGTTTTTTTGGAAAGCTGTTGTTTCCAATCAGTAAATCGGATCAATTATCAACTTCACTACCTGGTAAATTAAGGCCTGGCTTGAAACTCGACTTCAGTCTACTGATATCACTTTGCATCAAATTTTCAATACCCGCAAAAGGAATCCCCTGCTGCCACACCGGACCACAAAGTGCAAGAGTGAAAAATCTAAGTCTGTTAACAAGCAGGATACTGAAGCGGCCGACTCCTACTGACTGGTCTCTTTTACCTGCAGATGCCAGGGGTTGTAAACATTTGTGGTTGCGATGTGGCTGTTGCTTCTTAACAACACAAGTCATGGGTGTTGGTGTTAGCTTTAAGATTAGGTCCACTGCTCTGCTTTGTCGCTAAGCTGAGCAGTGTCTGCCTGTTGATTCGGATGGCGCTCATACGCCCGCTGATGCTTCTCCTCTCAGATTCCTGTGCACGCGTTGCGACCTGCGCGGTGCTGAACACCCTCCTCAGGCTCAGCTGGGCCCGGAAGGCCTTGCAGAAGATGAAGTAGATCAACGGGTCCAGGCAGATGTTGAGGACCGACACCATGACGGTCACCTCCTTCAGGTAGAACAACCCCGGGCTCCAGGAGCACTGCCTAGTCAGGAAGGCGTAGGGAAGACGGACCAGGTGGTAAGGGATGAAGCAAACACAGAAGACGCTGACCAACACCAACATGTTCCTGCGTGATTTGGCGAGTTTCTTCGAGCAGGAGGATGCCGGCTGTCGCTGCTGTACCAGCGACAGCCTGCGGGAGGTACTGTAGTAGAAGAAGACCAGGGAGATGAGGATGAACAGGAAGATGGCGGCGGAGCAGGTGTGGATGATTTTGTAGAGCAGACTGAGTTGTTGACTGTGCAGGAGGGCACAGCTGTCTGTGATGGGGACAGAAGGTAATGATTCCCGGGTGAGGAGCGACATGAAGACGTAGGTGGCCGTCATGCCCAGGAGGAAAATCCAGGTTACCGTGGAGATGATGTGAGCGGCTTGTACCGTCTGCAGGATGTGAGTTCCCAAAGGATGGACGATCTTCAGATACCTGGAGAAGGGAGGCAGGTGTCAGTACATGAAGCGTAGCCGACGCTCCCCGCCTTTCAATGACAACCGTTTTTGAAAAATTTTTAAACTTATTTTCTTTCTGCAATACTTGCGATAATAATAACTCAGGTCGAACACATTTGGGATCAGGCCTAAATATATTCAGGTCTAGTTGAATCGGATTTGGCTGGACTTGGGTCCCTTTTGAATCCCTTTTCATGTTTTGGAAATGAATTACAGGTAGGCTTTACAGGGGACTGTCTTGAATTTGGGTCTGAGCATTTCACGACCTCCTCTGGCGACAGAACACAGCTCCATTTTTGTCTTGGTCACTGGTCATCACATCCTGTATGTAGTGATATTGTGTGACGTTGCCAATACATCTACACGAGAAAGAAGCCAAAAAATCCTCAGAACTTCATCAGTTAAATTAACTAAAGTTCAACTTTGTGAATGAAGTGCTACAAGTGACCAGCAGTGCACTGTTCTTTTTGATTGGTTCTGTTTTGTTTTACCGTCTGAAATCTTGATTGAGATTCTTTTCTCACTGAATACGAAGGAATAACCTGAATGAGCAAAGAAAAAAGAGTCTGGAGCAAAGACGATTGTTGAATTACTCTTCAAAGTGCACGGAACTGATGAAGATGTGGCCAGCTAATACACCAACCAGCCGGGTGGGCGGCAGCAGAGTAAAAGATGAAGTAGTCCTCACAGTAAAGGGCTGACTCTGCAGAAAACGGATGTGTGTGGTGCTATGTCTTCAACAAACACCTCAAGTGAAAGGAAGTGACACATTTAATTTTCTTTGAAATTTCAGCACCCTTTGATGGGTGACACCAAACCATCAGCGTTCAAATGAGCTTCTGTACCTGTCCCAGTAAGCAAACCAGTCCCCAGTCACTGATGTTTAGATACAAAGGTGTAAAAAACGTCACCGGCTAACGCTGTGACATTTGTTACCGATCCTTCAGTTCAGCCATTTTCTGTCATTTGTCTGTCTGCCACAGAGTTATCACATCATGACCATTTCTGAGGCTCTCACCGTCTTTCAATAAGCTTTTAAAAGGGAAGTAACTTCCTGTCACGAAGCTGACAGTCGCCTCAGTTTGAGGATTCATTCACACATGTACTGGACACCTCTAACACACCGATACCAACAATGCAAACATTTTCTCTGCTCCCCTGGTCACTGAGGAAGATTTTATCATTTGTTCAGGACTGCAGGGCCACTGGAGCTGAGCCTCCGCCATCTGGTGTTGCTTGACCAGACCGGACCTGAGACCGGTCGATGACAAGCTGCTCCGTCCAGCCCAGGCCTACCTGTTAGCTGCGACGTAACCCATGAAAAGGATGCTGCTGTACATGTTGAGGTATAAGGCGGAGGCACCAAAGTTGCAGTACATCCGGTGGACGGGGACGGACTCGCTGGCGTAGTGGGCGATTCGTATGGGGAGACTGAGGCTGATCAGGAAGTCGGCAGCTGCCAGGTTCTTCAGGTAGACGGTCACGCTGCTTGACATCTTCTGCTGAGCTCTGCAGAAGTAGACCCTCAAAGTGACACTGTTCAGGACCAAGCCCACCTGCGGAAGAGAAAGGTTGAGCACGGCAACTGGATTTAAAACATGTACAGGCAGGATTCATTTGACATTTGGATAAATTCTTCAAGAAACTCTGCCAGTAAGTCACGAAGGTGTCTCATCAGAGAGAGAGACTGAGTGTATCTGAATATTTGAGACTGACCAGAAACACCAGACTGTAGATCAGCATGAAGAAGATGCGGCCCGAAGTGTCCATCTGTTTGCAGTGAGTCGAACTGTCGGTGTTGATGCTGTTGGCAACTGAGGACTGGTTGGAGGACGGCGTCACTCCCACTCCCCCAAGGTCACTCATGTTTCTGGATGTTCCGAGAAAAGAGGTTAACCCCAACAAATGATCACTGACATGTTCGAAAGTGGTTAGAACATCCCCAGGCTACATACAGAAACTGGTTCACGCTAAGAGGGAACTGCCAGGTCACCACAGCAGCAGGGGAGAAAACCTCTAAACAGCATGTACACTGAAATAAACTACAGTTAACCACAGCACCCTGCCCAACAGCCGTCTAAACACAACGTTTCTAGTTGCCAGAGTCATACGAGACTCACGATGGACCACAGCTCAGAATCAACCCGAGCACACTGATCTGAAGCTGGCCCGGGCACTGCTAACTGGACCGGATTCTCAACCCAAATCTCTCCACGTCTTCACGTTTGTTTATTTAGAAAAACACTGGGAGATTTTGCTGAGAGTCATTCGAAGTGTAATTATAAATCATGGTTCAATATTTTGTGATGTAAAAATGGGACGATATCCACGATGAAGTCGTGTCTTCAGATGGATCTGATCAGTGAGCCATTTCAAACGGAGCCCACAGGTTTAGTTCACATGCACATACAAGTTATGGACTGCACGTGAACAATGTAAAGACCTGATTGTACATACACACACTTTCAAGTTTAGAAAAACAAGAGTTCACTGTTTCATAGTGCATGACTGTCACACCAGAGACCAGGTTCACAACCACCAGGTTTTTAATGTTTTCTGATCCTCTGACATCACTAATGTTCAATGGTGGAAATGCCAGAGTTACTAATTATCCTTTACTACTCACATTTTACATGAAAAAGTGTACTTTTACTGCTGGTAACTACACAAAGCCGACAACATTTCTGTAGTTTTACCTGAGCAGGATTTCAATGGCAGGACTTTTACTTGCACTAGAGTATTTTCACATTGTTGTGTTGGTACTCTAGTTAAGTAAACACAACAGATCAGATTTTCTGTCTTTAACAACTCTCACACTATGTGTGCGAATCACAGTATTTTCCAGCCCCGCGATGGGGCAAATGTCTAGTGTTAGTGCAGTAGACGTACCTGCAGCACTCACCTCACAACGTGTCTGTCAGTGTGAATCTCCAATGTGAAAAACTAAGCGGCTTCCTCCCGCTCCCCGATCAGATCAGGAAGGACTGAAGAGACACAGAGGGTGGGAGGGAGGGGAAGGAAGAAGAGCTGCAGAAAAAGGCCGATGTGGTTATAACGCTGTGGCTATGTATTTCTGCTGCTCATTTGCAAGTCAAAAACAACAAGCAGAGTGATGAGACGCTATTTTCCTGTATGGCTGTGATAAACCTCTTTTGCTAATTGTGTCTGTGCTGTTTTTCTCTAATGTCTAAAAACAGGAGCAGCCTCTCCACTGAGTGGGTGAGTTTGTGTTTAGCATTGTCTGTCTGCTGTTTGGTGCTAAGCCAAAAGAAGGCCCTAAAAGAGGCTAAAAAGCCGCAGTGGCTGCGGAGGCTACGGCTGCCAGCCGAGAAATAGCCCGGCGTGTAACCCGTCGGTAAAAAAGGTGAATCGTCAGAGGTGCTAGCAGGTGGAGATTGTTTCCTTTGGAACGAGCCAGGCCAGCTGTTTCCCCCTGCGTCCAGTCTTTATGCTAAGCTACGCTAACCAGCCGCTGACCGTAGCTTCACACGAGGGCGGGATCAGTCTGAGCATCTGAGAGGAAGCGAATGGGGATTTTTCTAAAGAATAAATGTGGCATTCTTCCTTTTCCTCTGAGAGCCAGCCGTTGTTTAGATGTTAATTAATGGAGCCGCTGTAGTTCAGGCGGCACAGGCGTTAATTTATAGTCACCCTGAACATTTGATGCTGAATCGGTGTGAAACAGCCGCATCCTCCCTGCTACACTGCTGCCCTTTTCCAGACACTTCATTCCCGGGCCTCCTCCCCGGCCTCCTCCTGGTTTAGCACCTGGTCATTGGTGAGTTTTTAAATGGTTTTTCGCTCAGTGATTGCTTCGCGTCTCAGGCTCTGCCTACAGCTTGTTTTGACACTGCTGTGTGTGTATTTTGTCCGTTGCGTTCTTTTTTGACGCGAGGCTCTTCGTGATGTCTGCTCTCGAAAGCCGCTTCGTCAACATAAATCGGCGTTTCGCAGAATGGTCCAATCGGGTTCTCTTTCTAGCAACAGGGCTATAGCAAAGACTGTGGTTATGACAATAAACTGCAGTTAAGTCCCGTGGGTTAGGCAACAAAAACGATTGGTTAAGGTTAGGGAAACAATGTGGTTACGCTACGGTTAGTTACCATATCTACACTCTGCATTAAAGTCAGACTCGACGCATTCCCATCCGTCATAGCTGATGCAAAAATGTCCCTGGCGTCGTCCCTCTGTTTGCATGAGGTTAGATATTATAGTTGTTATGCTCATAACATATCAAAGACAAATTATACAGGAGAAAAAAAGGTGAATAAATAACTCACTGCATGGCACATATCACCCATGCGTGAATTCTCAGCTCGTAGGTGCGACAGTCCGGTTCTTATCAGCCGGCTCTGCGTGAAGGTCAGAGGTCAAAAAGAGGAGAACGCTACACCTGCGGCGGGCCGCTGTCTCTCTGGGCTAAAGGGAAAACCGACAGAGCAAGTTTCAGGAGCAGCATTCCTGCGTGCACCTGATGGAGGAAGTTTAACCGGAGGGATTCTCCCCAGCTCAGCTGTGAAGAGGAAGAAGAGCAGCAGCGGCGCAGAGGGATGCGGGTGTGGCATAGTAGTTACAACAGAAGCCGCAGTACTAGTGGTCACGGCTGTAATAATTGTAGAAATACGCTTTTAAGTCCTTCATGTCATCACGTTTGCGATCACATCTGCGTGAGTTCGCCTACTTCCACGGTCAAGGTTCCTGGTGCACGTGTAGAGGCAGAAAGGTGAGAGCTTCTATCGTCCCGCGTGCACACCGCCCTCCCGCGACCAGAAAACGTAACCATGCATTTGCGTAGTTTGAAGTTTTACTTTGAAAGTGCTGTTAGTGTGGTATGGTTGCTGTCAAAGGTGGTGGAAATTTTATTACCGTGTGTCTTTGCTGCCCCCCATCGGTCACAGACGTAAAATACACTCCATAAATGAAATACAGGTCCATAAGTATTTGGACAGTGACTCAATTTCTTTTTTTTAATAATTTTGCCTCTGTGCGCCAGCACGATGGATTTGAAACGCACAGATCAAGATGTGATCTAAGTGTAGACTTTCAGCTTTAATTCCAGGTGTTTGACAGAAACATCACATTGACTGTTTAGGAATTACGGCCACGTTTTCTTACATAGTCCCTCAGTTTCAACTCCAACGTGGTGGTTTACAAAGACAAAATGAAGAAAAATTGTCTCACTGTCCAAATACTTATGGACCTCACAATGTGTGCATATATATATATATATATATATATATAATTAGAATTACAAACTGTGACCACGGCAGGGCAGTGTTAACACAGGATTATATTCCACATCTGGAGGTGCAGCAAACGGCAGCGCGTCAGTTTTCAGGGGCGACTGTGAGAATGAAGAGTGATGTGTATGTACATGTGAATATGAAGGACTTAAAAAGGGGGAGGATAAAACCAGGAGGGAGGAGTGAATAAATATCTGTCTGGGTTTATTTTAGAAACACCGTCACCCTTGTGGAGTGAAACGCAAACAACACACAGTAGTACGTGTTTAAGCAGCTGCAAGAACTCTTACGTTGTTTTACAGCTCAAATGTTTTATTTGATGACATTTTATTTGATCAGTCCTGAGGCAAAAAGTTCAGCAGTTCTTTACAGGCTGGTTGAATCCATGAGATTAAATAAAATTTACGGTTCAGCCTCAGCAACACCCTCAGCTCAGATGTACGAATATTCGAAGCTGCGGAGAGAAGAGTGGCTCGCGACCTCGGGGCCGCAAAACCACATCAGCTGATTTCACTAAACAGTTAAAAACCAGTAACGTGATGCCGGAGGAGAACTGGACATCACCGCAGAGTCTGGTCTCCAGAGTCCAGTTTCACTTCCACAACGGCTAACCAGGATCACAACGTGGCGTCTTCCTTTGCTTTCCGTTCCTTTTCCTTTTCCTTGTTCTTCATCAATAAATAAAACGAATCTGAAGCTTTGTGAATCCTACGTATTGCATACATCTCATTTAATAATATACAGCATAATGTTATTTAATTGATCACCATTTTATATACATAATCCTGTATTTTTTAATGCACATTTCTATTAGCTTATTACATGATTACATTTCAATGTTAAGTGTTGCATTGTTGATGCACTGATCCTTCTTAAAATCAGCTTCGCTGATGGAGACCTGACACTTCACGATAAGGTTTTATTGTCTCTGATGCTCAGTTCCAGCGTCTGTTGGCCGGTAAATTACAGTGGTTATGGTTTTAAAAATATCCTCTCCTCTCCACCTCTCCTTGTCTCCTCTCTCCTCTCCTCCTAGATGTTGCTCAGACTCTGGGCGGTGGTCAGGGACCTCCTCCGCTCTCTCCCCGACAGTTTCCTCAGCAGCGACTCTCTGAAGGTCCGACACATCAGGACGTAGATGAGGGGGTCGAGGCAGACGTTGAGCGCCGACAGGAAGAGCGTCCCCTCCTTCAGCTGGAACAGCAGAAACTGGGCGTCCCGGCTGAAGCCCGTCCACGGCATCTGGCTCAGAGTGTACGGCACGCGGCAGATGTGGTACGGCACGAAGCAGACGAAGAACACCGCCAGGATGCTGAAGATGCTGCGGTTGGACTTGCGGCAGACGTCGCTGCTGTTGCGGCGCACGCGGCGGTACGACTGGTAAACCCGGTGGGCGATGGAGGTGTAGCAGAAGGCCAGGACCAGAAGCGTCACCCAGAACAGAGACACGCTGAAGAGCGTGGACACCCGGTGCCACTGCACGCCCAGAGGCGTCTTCAGCTGCATGCAGTGCCGAGAGTTCTCCTCGTTGGCCGGACGGCTGGTCAGGATGACGTTGGGCAGGACGCAGAGGAGGAGCAGGCTCCAGGTGAGGAGCGCTAGCACCCTGGCAGAGCTGACGTTCTGCAGGAGGTGCAGCATGGACATCCCACCCAAACTGGACCTGCAGGAGGAGGAGGAGGAGGAGGAGGAGGAGGTGTGTCGGACGATCTTGACGTAGCGCTCGAGGCTGATGAGGCCCATGAACAGGATCCCCACGTACATGGAGGAGTAGAAGAGCACGGCGGTGTAGCGGCAGATGACCACGTGGAGGCGCCAGCTGCCCAGACCCAGCTGAACCGCCAGCCTGAAGGGGAAGGTGGCCAGCATGAGGAGGTCGGCCACCACCATGTTCTTCAGGTAGACCACCAGACCCGAGTCGCTGGACACTCTGAAGAAGATCCAGGCGGCCACGCCGTTCAGGCACAAACCCACGATGCAGATCACGAAATAGAGCGGGGGGAGCACCTTGAGGGTGAAGGTGCTGCTGAAGTCTGAATGGTTGGTGGGGAGGCGGGTGTTGTTGAGGTGATCCATCCCTGGAAACACAACACAGTTTAAACATAATCATGATTCTGTGATATATTCCCGCATATTCTATTTTTGTGTTTTCTCCTGGTCGTTAAATCAACGTCGCACATATACTGTAAAACAGCAAAAAATTACAAACCAATGAAAAAGTGCCAGCCAATACTACGCATCTGTGTTTTTAACCAACTACCGGCATTGGCTCTACTGATGGTAACGTCAGTCGGCGCACCACTTTAGTCCAGACTGAAATATTGGTGACGACCCTCTCTGAGCAGGCCTCTCCCTGCAGGAGCCCCGGCGGGTGGAGTCGGGTCGGTCGGGGAGACTGGTGTCAGTCAGCCAGCGTTCTTCTTTCTGCCGTCTTTTATGTCCTTTATGTTAATCTCCCCTTTCGCTTATGCAAAATAAAGTTAGTTTTTGGCCACGACTCGTGTTTGGTCTCCCCTCCTTTGTCCGGCCTTGAGCCAGGTTGGGACGAATTCGGTGCTCGTCTGGGATCAAAATAAATATTTCGGTAATATGGAGTTTCCTCTTTGTGGCATGATGTGGTGACATTTTGAACAGACGTTCATGGTTTCTAGAGGACGAATCCCACTGACTTTGGTGATCACCTGACTTTTTCTCTAGCGCCACCGTGACGTTCGTGTTTGCGAATCAGAGAGGAAGACCTGGACTTAACTGTCAGACGGACTGGCCTTAAACTCGCTGCCGAAATTCGAGGTCCCCAGAGGATAGACTCTGAGGACTTTGGTGATCCTCTGACTTTTTCCCTGGCACCAACTACAGGTCAAACGTCTCACTCATGCAGTGAAATGTCTCAACGACTATTGGACGGATTGGGATGAAACTTGGTTCAGACATTCATGTTCCCCTCAGGATGAACTGCATTAACGTTGGTGATCCTCTGACTTTTCATGTAGTGCCATCATCAAATCAGAATTCATACTAGTCCGGCTTTGGTTTATCTATGTAACAGTTTGGTTCTCTTTACACTAGCGGGGCTGTAGACTCATAGTCTTGTTCTCACCGTAACTCACTTTACATTCACATATCAACAAAGGAGTCACAAAAGCAGTTTCCGTCTGTCCCGTTAACTCCCCACAGAAGCCTTTTGTGTTCACGGACCGAACACACAGCGCTCTGTTTACACTGAGGCACGTGCACAAATAAAAAGCCTCCTTTACTCCTGTTTGTCCTGCTGTTCACACACACACACACACACACACACACTTCCCCCCTACTTCTGATTCATCCCAGTCCAACACACACACTCAGGCTCCACTTCAGTCCTGCTTCATCCACTCTTGTAAAAACAAGAGGACTGATTAAATTATTTTTAGCCCCCGTCCTGACCCGACCCAGCGTGGATCCTGCGACTTCGGCTGGTGCCAGGTGATTGTTTCCCCAGTTGGTCGTTGCTGAGGGTTCAACCCCAGACAACCTGTCGGGGCTATAAAGGAGCCGAAACACTAAAAGCTAAAGTCATCACACTGCGGCTTCTTGCGCTGATCTGAATCGTCAGCTATTATCAAGTTCCTGTCTGAAAAAATATCGTGTCTTCTGATCTCCTGTGTTTATGGCGGTCACATTATTTCACACAAGACAGCAGTGAATTCCTCTCCCACAGCTCTGTCTTTCTGTCGCGTATCACCGCACCAGCTGGTAAATTGTGGCGAGCCCAGAAGTTCTCACACTGAAGTGCTCAGTGTGGTTCTTAAAAGCCACAGACAGGAAATGTATTCGCACTGAGGAGAAGCAACGACAAGTCATTCCGATCTCTGTTCTTCACCCGTTGCCACATAGCCCTAGCCACGAGCCCAAAAGTATTACCCCCAAAATAAGAAAAGCTTGCTGTGTGATTGCAGTCGCGACCCTGGTCTCAATCAATCAGGCAATCGAGCAGTTTTTCTGCCTTTTCCCCAATGGCAACACGTTTACTGGACTAAAGCTTGGGGGCCTTTCGTCCGTTAGAATCTTGTGGTGAAAAGGGCGTTGAGTCCGTAGCACGTGGACGTGTGTATAATCTGTCAGTCAGCCAAGACACAACTAACGCAGCACTGCCGAGGTCTGTGTGGGTGGTTACTAGTAGTGCTTTTCTTCGTTTTCTTGTCTTTTTCATCTTCTTGTGCTACTTCTACATTTCAATGTGAAGCACGTAAAGTAATGGAACATAAATTCAAATGCCTCGTTTTGTATTTAGAGGGTAAAAGCAGTCTAAGGGTGACTTTACCTCTCATAAGTAATCATTACTGTCGCCCTGTTATTGTATTTTTGTATTACGTATATGGGGGGAAAGAGATTTCAAGAATAAAGTCATAGTTTTTTGAGAAAAACATAAAATGTCAGGAGAGTAAAGTATTAAAAAGTTGTAATATTACAAGAATTAAGTCATATTTTACAGGATAAACTAAACATATCATGACATAAATTTGTCTCTTTACAAGGTCACTGCATCGTAAGAAACCGCGGCTGCATGGGAAACTCAGACGCTTCGTGACAGCAAATAACCCACAGCACCTCGTCAGAACTGTTTTAAGCCCTTCACCGGTGTTACCACAGTAACACTCGAAACCAGGCGCTCCGTGAGCTCAGCTTCCTTCTCCCCGTAACACCATTCTGGGTCGAAGCCAGCGTTTCAGAACAACAGGGGTCACCGCGACTTTCTGGTCGGACGAAACACGATAACTGAAGACGTCACCTCTGAAAAACAATCACGGTCATTTTCCCTCTTTTTTCTGACATTTTATAGACTTTAAGATGAATTAATTAACCCTCGACTGTTTACTCGACAAGGAAAGTACTTGTTGCTTGTTAGGACCTTAATGTAATGTAATTTATGGAAATTTTATCTCTTGCTCCCTGACTCAGAATGGGCCCTGACGTTATATTTCTGTGAATATTTAAGGTCCTGCAGTTCAAAATGCTCCGGCGGTGGCCCCTTTCTCGCGCTTCCCTTACGCTGCTCACGTTATGTTGCATGTTGCTCACTTGCCTCCCACAGCAGAACGAACCAAACTGAAAACTGCGAACCGACACAACTATCAGCATCATTTGATGGAAGCGTAGGTGAGTGAGTCAGTATCAGCTCTGTGTATAGATCTATTAGAAGGAGTTTACTCACCGTATGAAGGGTCTGATGTTCAGTCAGGTTCCCATGCAGTTGTTGGCTTTTCCTGTGATGTGATTTACTGCTGTGTGGTGTAGGTGGGGAGTCACATGCAGTGTGGTTCAGAGCGTGAAGTTTGAGCCGTTTCAAGGCTGTGCAGGAGTTCCACTTCCTTTCTTTCTCTCCCTTTCTGACTGTTCCTCCCCCTCTTTATTCTCATGCAATCCCCCTCTCGCTCTCTCTCTCCAGGAAACTGGTGGTTCTGTTCTCATCCTCTCATCGCTCTCTCTCTCTGGCCAACACTAGTCTACAGTCATGTTAGCAGCTCTGTGAGGCTATTAGCTCGATGCTAGACCTCAGCCTGCCGTGCTGACACGCTGATGTTAGCATGATGTTAGCATTAGCTAATTAACCCTGAACGCTGCCACCGCCAGGATTCTGTCCCGTCACCTTCGTCCATCCAGTCGTTGTTGAGACATTTCATATGATCATATGACACTGAACTGCAACAGCGAACACATTTTGCAGGAAATATAATGATCTGTGGCTGGATCGCGCTCAGAGGCAACTTTCCTTTTTTTTTGAATGAATGAATGAATGAAGTGACACATTTATGAAGAGCAGTGGAGTCACCAGGAGGTGGCTGGTGGGCGTACAGGACGAACAACTGCCGGACCAGAGACCAGGTTCACACCCAGAGTCCCGTCTGTGGTTCGGGCAACAACGACTCTTTGGTTCAGGTTCGGGAAAGACGTTGGTTTGGGTTCAGTGTAAATAAACAGCTTGTGTCTGAGGTCGCTGTGAACTTTTTCTGTGTTAAACCAGACCAGGATCTTCCCTGAACCTGAACCGGGTGCTGAACAGAACCACGAACCAGTTTAATGACGCTGGACGTTGAGCTGCAGGATCGGACGTTTTGGTGGAAAACAAACACGTCGTCTGTGAACGCTGGTCCCGATACGTTCGGGATCAGTGACTTGACGGATACGTGATTTAACAACATTTCCTCGTTTAGAGAAACAGTGGAAACAAGTGACTCAATACGTCTGATCATGCCGATGAACATAAGCGGAGACTCTTCAAACATCAGTGGCAGAGGCCGAAGGCCCGACGTGGGGAAAAGCGCTTCCTCCGCCCCGCTTCGTGTTGGCAGAGCAGAGGAAGAGGTGCCTGATGTTGAGCGCCTCTCAGCTGGACGAGGAGCGAATCACTCACAGTGGGCCGGTGTGGTTCTAGGTTTTTCTTAGTGTCACTAAGTCCCATGTGCAGACTGAAACCGACAGCGTGTCGGTGCGTCTCTCTCGACGCTTTCCCTCCTCTCGGGCTCAGTCGTTCCCTAAAACAGCCGCTCGCTGCAGGTTTGCTCAGACGGGCAGGAGGGAACGTTTCCAGCAGGTGTGGTTCCCTTCCACCAGACTGACAAGACTCCACCTTCTTTTCCCAGTACAGTGTGTCTCTTCTCTGTTGTATTTGTTTCTCTAATCTTTACGTCTCTGTCTCACTCTCCAGCGCTGTTTGTCCCTCAGCAGATAACAGGATGTGTGTCAGACTGATTCTGATTCTGGACATCTATTCTCACTTCGTCCTTTTTTAGCTTCTCATCTTTCCACTTTTAGCGTCACAATCCACGTCCCCGCTTCCTCTTTCTGGGTTTGACCCGTTGACCCGTCCCGGGTTCAAAAGTCCACTGTCGGGCCCCTTCTTCTGTGACTGAACACAGTCAGTAATTCGGGAACATGACTCACATGAACTCGATATAAACTACAAGGACGAAGCTCTTAAAACCAAGTTTGCCTCCGGCCACACACGTAAACTGAGAGCTTCCTGTGAAAATCCCGCTGCTACGACGAAATGTACTTGGATTATCCCGGGGGTGGGATGAAGGGGAAACGCATGTCGACCGGGAAACAGACGCCGACGCAACACTGAAAAAACTGCACCTCGTAAGCTTTAAATTTAAATGGCAAGTTGCTAGGGCCTCAGGGACCTTTTAAAGGATCTCCACTTGAGGCAAAAGCTGAAACCGGGCCAGCGGATCGGGTCGGCCTCTTGGCTCAACGAAAGGGACGAGATAACTTCATCCTAAAGCGAGGAGGTCCTGCTGACTCGCGTTCTGCAGCTGGAGAAAAACATTTCTCCCTCCCTGCTCTCCTCATCCTGTAGAGGCTTCGGTTTATTATCAGCCCGGGCTACGTGGGCAGGTTGGTCTGTTTCAAGCTTAGATGACTGGTCATCTTCATAATTTATAACTCTCAATGGGTTCAGTTGACTGAGTGTCCAGTGGACCGTTACGTAAAAACACTCGCAGCCTCTCTGCTGATACTTGGGGTTAAAATTCCCCAAAGTATCCTTCTGTTTTCCTCAAAGGAGAAAAAAAAAAGACAGGATAGAGGCGGTTATGTGTCTTTTCATAGGAGCCAGATGTTCTCCTCCCTGATCAAAATCAAAACGAAGGTGCGTAGGCCTGTACGTGTTGAGGAGCAGTGTTCCCGGGTTGCCGTCGACCGCCAGCAGCACGGCAACGGATGAAGATTCGAAATGAAAATCAAGCCGAGAATTTGACCTCACGCAGATGTGAGTGGCTTCAACTGAGAGTAAATGAATAGAGGCAGAAATTCTGTGTTGAATATTACGTCGGTCTAACGTCTTAGTCTGGATAAAGTCGAGGCCTAAACTTGAGAAGTGAGGCCGAATCACCAAAGTGGCCTTGAGACGCCGAGTCCTCTCCAGTTTCAGTTTTTTCTACAGGGAGCTGCGGCCCGGGTGGGACATGTTTGTGGACACTGTGGATGCACACACATGTGCCCGCGTGCGTGTCTTCCGCCCACGCCGCTTCGCTCTGGAGGAGAATGGGAGGAAGAGGAATCCAGCAGGGAAGAGGAAGATATCTGACACGAGAGGAGGAAGTGGAGCATCCCTGTTCATCTCTGCTGAAACAACACCGAACATCTGCACAGCTGCGGCCACGCGCAGCCAGTGCACGCAGCCCTGCTGTGCTGATGCTGCATTCGACGGCGGTGGGAATTTTAGCCTTTCTCTTGCTAAAACCATTTAAAAAGGGTCAAATCTGAAAGAGCAGGTGACCTTCCATGTGACTTGTTTTTGATTTGATTTGACTGCATTAGTTTAACGTGTTCCCCTCTTTGGTATTGCTGTTGTTACTCTTTTTTCTTTCCTTCACACGGTGGTGGAAAGTAACTAAGTACATTTACTCAAGTACTGTTTAATGTCATGTGAACAGTGAACCAGCTGCCTGGTGGCCGACAGGGTCCAGTGGCAGCGGCCTGAGCAGACAGGATATCTCCACCATCCAGTGTAGCCGGTGTGGTGGGTTCCATCATGGTCATAATGGTTTATTATAAGAACCCAGTTTGAAGTTTTAGTTTCTGAGTAAAAGTTTAGAGTTTTGAAGGACAAACTGCTGCTCGGGAAAATCAGCATTTAGTCTTTCTGGAGTTTAGAGCAGGTTTTAAATCAGGCAGGCAGGACTGAAGTAGGTCTTTTTTCAGCACCGTTGTGAAATATCAGATCCAGATGTTTTGTCTAACTGGTTTTTGGACTGAGGTTTGAAGGCACAATAATCCGTCACTGCATGTGCTGACCCATACATTTCTACATGTATTCATATATTTGTATGCATTTATTTATTTCTGCATTTATTGTATGTATTTTTCTATATGTATTTATTTATTTTTTCTACATTTATTTATATTTTTCCACGTTTATTATAAATATACAAACAGACAAATGGGTAAAAAATAAATATATTTTTAAAAATTAAACAATACATTAAAACAGAGACTGAATACGTACTGAGATCAATAACTACAAAAAAAATGAATATTCTTTGTATATTTATTGCCCATTTGAGCTTTTTAAAATTTATTTATTCGTCTTTTGTATTAATCATGTTTGTTTGTTTACTTTTTTTATTTTGCAAAAATAAAATAAGAATTAAAAAAAATCTCGTTTTGGGCCTTAACAACTGTTCACACACACACGCACACACACGCACACACACAAAACTGATAAACAGTCCTGGACGCGCTTCACTCACGACGCATGCGCTCCAGCTGCAACTTCCGGACTACAAATCTGCGTTCTCCTGCACTTCCCAGGACCAAAACAACAACAACAACCACAACACTTGAGTTTGGCTTCAGGGGAAGTGGCAGAGAGTTTCTTTCTACGTTACAACGTACGGAAGGTGCGGAGGAGTCAACTCGGGTGAAAGAAAGATGGACGCCTGCGCCAACGACCGGTTTGAGACCCAGACACGGACCGCGGTGGAGGTGTCCGTCCGGGCCACCTTCGCCGCGCTGGGGCGGGACGGTGCCGCGGGCGGAGGAGGCGGGAAAGCAGCGACGACGACGTGTCTCCAAACCCTCCGGGAGCTGGGGAGAAATTTAACCGCCAAAATAACCGAGCTCTACCGAGACGCGTCCTCCGGGCTGCTGCGGGAGAACCGGGCTCTGAGGGCGAAGGTGGGGCAGCTGGAGGCCGAGCTGAAGAGCAACCTCGCGGCCGGCTTTCAGCTGGAGAGTCGGCTGCGGAGCCAGGTGGGCCGGCTGAGGAGGGAGGCGGCTCACCTGGACCGGGAGGTGAAGAGGACGAGAGAGAGAGCCGAGAAAAACCGGGAGCTGCTGGAGACCGAGAGGAGGGAGAGGACTCTGACCGGGCCGGTCCATGTGCTGCTGCAGGGCGGATCAGTGCTCGGTGAGAGGGCGGTCTGACGGGAAGGAGGGAAGGAAGCATAGCAACACTACTACTGCTGCTACTAGTAGTAATAATAATAATAATAATAATGATAATGATAATAATGATAAATAATACTTTATTCATAAAGAACATTTCTTACAAAAAGATGCCCTGCAGAATTCTTCACAAAACATGAAAAGTACACATGAAGACAGGTGCCAGCATCAGTGGAAGAACTTCTGCATTGAGTGATAATACATTATCAATCATAATGTTATACAGATCAGTCACACCACAATGTTAAAAATACTCCATCACATCTCAAAGTTGTAAATACCAAATGTCAGTCAAGTAATAATTTGAAGTATTAGCGGCAGAAGGCACCTGATATATGAAAAGTAAAAGTATTTAGAATGCAAATGGTTCCTTTCAGATGTTTATAGGCTATGATAAATTTGACATCTGCCATTAATGTGTAAGAAGAGCTGCAACAAATAGTTAATCACTGAAAAAAACAAAAACTGGCAACCATTTTAATCAGTGAATTGTTTCATTGTCCTTTTTCAGACAAACACTTGCCGATTCCAGCTTCCGAATTATGAGGATTTCCTGCTTTTCTTTGTCATATATGATAATAAATTCAATGTCTTTGTGTTTTGGACCATTGCTCAGACAAAATAAGCTATTTCAAGATGTCACTTTGGGCTTTTCTTTGACATTTTACAGACTAAACTGGGGCAGTGACTAACCACAACTTTTCTTATTGATTAGTCTGCCGTTTGTTCTCTTGATTAATCGATTATTGGTTTAGTGAATTCAATCTCAACAAGTAGTGGAGGAAACAGCCAAAAACATCTTAAAATTGCTTGATTTGTCTTGTCTGCAGCAAATTCTTTAATTTAAGAAGCTAAAACCAACACATTTTTTTTTGCAATTCATTTTTGCTTGAAAAGGGGTTGAAATTAATCAACTAATTAATAATCAATCGACTAACCGATGCAGCTGTGGACTAAACAATAATCGTGAAAACAATATGCTAATGAATGAAGAACAAAAATAGTTACCTGTAAGTTGCATTTTAATATTAAAGCTGGTCAAGTTGGAGCAAATTCTAATATGAAAGGATAGAAAAGTAACCAGTCGTCCAATAATTGTGGTGTAATAAAAAAAGTATAATTTTTTCTTCAGAAATATAGTGGAGTTGAAGTATAAAATAGAGTGAAATTATACCTCAAAGTACCTGGGTACATGTTCTTAGTTACCTCGCACCACCGACATCCATTCCAAGATTTGATCCTCTGTGCGCCAGAATATTTTGGAGTTCTGCTGTGGTGCACTAGAAGTCTACAGTAGCATAAAATTAAAGTGCTTGAGTGCTTGACTACAGTGCTTCAGTAAACTTACACTCCACTTTACTAAGTGATATTGTTTCTGATTGTATTTTTGCTTCATCTTGTGTTACCATGACGGCCACAGGGAGCCCCGTTGTGTCCCTGTACACCAATCAGATGGTGTCGGACCCTGCAGCTCTGTCGGTGGCCATCCTGAGCTCTTCAGTGGCCACAGGTCAGACCTGGGCTCAGCGCTCTGCCCCTCTGATGGTGACAAGTCAGCCTCTGCCCAACCTCACCTCCGTGCCTGTCAATCTTCACCTGACACCTCAGGACGCTGCTGCTGCTGCTGTACTGACCATGACACAGACTTCCCAGAACCCCCTGCAGTCTGCACCGACAGCGAACAGTCAGGTGACCCCCGATCTTCAAACCTCACTGAAGGCCACGGGGAAGGCTGCTGACGGTCCACCGGGTTTCACGGCGGAGGAGAACAAACCCGTGGCCTCATCAGGGGTCACCTCTGAAACTCAGGTAAGCCTCATGGAGTGTGTGTACACAAACGTGTCACGGTGTTTTCCCACCACAGCTTTTTAGGGGACGTACACTCGCCGAGCACTTTATTAGGAACACCTGCACACCTACATATTCCTGCAATTATCCAATCAGCCAATCACGTGGCAGCAGTTCAGTGCATAAAATCCTGCAGATACAGGTCAGGAGCTTCGGTTAACGTTCACATTAAACATCAGAATGGGGGGAAAAATGTGACCTCAGTGAGTTTGACCGTGACATGACTGTTGGTGCCAATCGGGCTGGTTTGAGTGTTTCTGAAACTGCTGACCTCCGGGTTGATTTTTTACTCAGAATGGAGCCAAAAACAAAAACATCCAGTGAGCATCAGTTCTGTGGACGGAAACACCAGAGGAGAATGTCCAGACTGGTCGGAGCTGACATAAAGGCTACGGTAACCCAGATAACCACTGTTTACAGCTGTGGTGAGATGAACAACACGTCCAACCTTGAGGTGGATGAGCTACAACAGCAGGAGACCACGTCAAGTTCCAGTCCTGTCAGTTTAGAACAGAAATATGAGGCTGCAGTGGGCACAGACTCACCAACACTGGATATTTGGAGACTGGAAAAATGTAGCCTGGCCTCTGATGGATCTGGATTTCTGCTGAGGCAGCAGATGCTCGGGTCAGAATCTGGTGTCAACAGCATGAATCCATGGACCCAATCTGCTTTGTGTCAACAGTCCAGACTGCTGGTGGTGGTGGTGGTGTAACGGTATGGGGAATGTTTTCTTGGCTCCACTTTGGCCCTTTAATACCAACCAATCGTGGTTTGAAGGCCACAGCCTGTCTGAGTATTGCTGCTGACCATGTGCTTCCCTTTATGGACACAGTTCACCGTCTTCTAATGGCTACTTCCAGCAGGATAATGCAACATGTCACCGAGTGGTGACTGGTATCATTAACATGACAGCGAGTTCAGTGAACTTCAGTGGCCTCCCCAGTCACCAGATCTGGATCCAGTAGAACAGCTCTGGGATTTGGTAGAACAGGAGATCGGCAGCATGTGTGTGCAGCTGACAAATCTGAAGAAGTGATGTGATGCAATCAGGTCAACATGGACCAGGGTCTCAGAGGAAAGTTTCCAACATCTGGTGGAATCCAGGACACGAAGAACCGAGGCTGTGTTGAGACCAAAGGGAGGAACTACCCGGTATCAGTGTGGTGTTCCTAATAAAGCGCTCAATGAGTTTACGTGTGAAGGTAACCTGAATCCAGTGCAGGAATGTCGGACTCAACCACTAACAATAAAAACTGAGATGTAATCACTGAATGTAAATGCACTGAATGCATATTGCAGAAAATACACCGACCATAAACAGTATCAAAGAACGAGGTTAGATTTCACAAAAACATCAACGGTTATAACTTTAATTGAATTTTGGTCTTTTTGGAGACTTTGTTGATAAATGGCCAAACTTCATACTGTTAATCTTGCTCTTTACAGGGAACCTTGACCAAGCTCAGCGAGGACAAACCTGAAGAGGCTGGAGGAAAGTCAGCAGGTGACAGCAGATTTCAGACTGCTGGGGATTTTAGAACATGTTGGATAAAATTAGGAAATCATGGTGGTTCCAGAAAGGTTTCATCTGACTGTATATATGTATAGATATAGATATATATCATTTTAATTTCTTGAATCATACCTGTTGACAAAGGTGCGTGTACAGGTGCGGACCGTTTTGTGTGCTTCATGTAGTACGAGATAACATTTCTCTTTTTTTCTTACGCTCAGGCCTCGGGAAGGGTAACAGCCAGGAGAAAAACCGAAGGAGGAAGGAGAAGAATCAGCAGAAGCGAGTCTTCTGTGAGAAATGCAACAAAGGTTTCCACTACCGACATCAGCTGAAGCAACACATGAGCTGTCACGACAAGCCTTTCTCCTGCGACCAGTGCGACAAGCGCTTCCACGAGGAGAAGACTCTCCAAACTCACCTACAGGCCCACAAGGTGAGAACGGCAAGAGACAGGAAAAGTCAGCAAATGTGGCCTTGTAGCCAGTGTGACAAACAATTCAGACTCCAGAAAAACCTCGAAGCACACCTGCTACGCCATCAAGCGCAGAAAATATCCTTCAAGTGCTCTGTTTGCGAGAAGACGTACGGTAAGCTGCGTCTGCTGAAACGACACGAGGCCGTCCACACCGGGGTCCGGCCCTTCATCTGCGACACCTGCGGGAAACGGTTTACCACCAAGAGCGTCCTGCAGGAGCACCGGTCCATTCACAGCGGAGAAAAACCTTTCACCTGTGCCACCTGTGGGAAGACTTTCAGGACATCTGCCCATCTGTTTTCTCACAAGAGAGTGCACTCGGAGGAGCGGCCGTTCAAATGCTCCGACTGCGGCAAGGCGTTCAAGCTGAAACGAGCTCTGGTGCAGCACCAGATCGTCCACACGGGGGAGAAACCCTTCGTCTGCCAGATGTGCGGAATCGGATTCGGCCTCAAGAACAACCTCCAGAGACATCTCCGTGTCCACACAGGTGAGAAACCTTTCAGGTGCGAGGAATGTGGGGAGCAGTTCTCAGGGACATGGGCGTTCAAGACCCACATGCTGGTTCACGGCGCCAAGAAACCATTTATGTGTGACCTGTGTGGGAAGATGTTTTTCTACAACTCTAAACTGCTGGAGCATCAACAGGTGGTGCACCAGGACCAGGAGATGTTACAGAATCAGCAGAGAGAAAAACCTGCAGGCCTCAAATCCTTCAGCTGTCCGGTCTGTCAGAAATGTTTCTCCAGCGCCAGCACTTTGAGAGTTCACGAACAAAGCCACACAGAAGAAAACAAATTAATCTGCGCTACCTGTGGGAAGTCTTTCCACCGAAAATGTACGTTTGTCTACCACATGCGACGTCACGGTGAGGAGAAGCTCAACAACTGCGGCGTGTGCGGCAAGAGATTCCTGCAGCCGAGCCGTCTAAAGGAGCACATGACGCTCCACACCGGAGAGAAAAGGTACACGTGCGAGCAGTGCGGCAAAGCCTTCAGGACGCGCAACAACTTCTACCGACACGCTAAACTCCACAGAGGAGAGCGGCCGTACGAATGCCAGGTCTGCAGCAGTAAGTTCAGCCAGTCCAACCAGCTGAAGTCGCACATGCGGATCCACACCGGGGTGAAGCTGTACTCCTGTGACCGCTGCAGTCGGGGCTTCTCCAGCTGCAGGCAGCTCAAGAAGCACCGCTGTGGTGACGGCTTTCAGAGATCGACGCTCAGCACAGGAAGTAGCAGAGCGCCGACGTGACCTGAGCGATTTTTCCAAAAAAAAAAAAAAAGTCCTCATTTGAAGTTTACTTCTTCTTTGGTTTCAAGAAGAAATGTGGTGCAGATGTTTTTGTTTCTCTCAGGATGAAATGTAATAACTTTTGGCGACCCTCTTGACTTTTCCTCTGGCGCCATCATCAGGTCAACATTTCAATTTGTCCAATATTTAGATAAAATAAAATGGCAAACATGGAAAACACCTGCTTAAAGTGAGACTATGCAACGTTTGCTGAACAGCGGTTGTTATGAGAGTATTATCAGATAATGGAAAACGCTAAAATACTGCGTAGTTAAACTAATGTTTAGCATTTATCTAAAATGCTAAGCTGTTATAACAGTAGAGCAAATGGAAAAGAGCCTTAACAACACAAAAACTGACTCAGTAATGTGTGTTACATGGCAATTTTGGGCTGTAGCGGCAAACACCACTGATTGTGCAGGATTGAGCAGCGGTCATAGAGCAACGATTGATCTTAGCTCAAGGCCCCACCGTGCCTAATGTCGTTTTTTACTGTTTTTGTAGTTGTCACTTATCATTCCTATCTCTTATGCTAACATTTTACCCAACTTCAGTGCAAGGACACAGCGTTACAGTGGAGTCCAAAAGTCCAACAGGCAAGTGTGTGAGGAAAAAACAAGAACAAAACAACAATCACTCGTGAATAAGACCTCTGCAGTGGCACAGTGTCGGAGTCAGAGAAGAAAAGGCTCAGGTAAAAAAAACAACTCAGGGTTGGACTGGCAAAGATGAACCTGCTGGATAATGTGGTATTAACCAGCCAATCGGATATGCTACACTCTGGAGGGTGTGGTTCTGCTCTCTACCTGCTGATCGAGGATAAAATGGTTGCCACTGCGATTTATTTCTCAGTAAAAAACATAAGTATGCAGTTTATTTTAAGTACACTCAGTTGAGAGCAAGTCATAGACTTTTTAATCTTACATTTTTACACAAGTTGTGCTCAATTGAAACCACTGATGTCGGAGTCAGTGTATCAATACTTGAACTTAAGATACGCTTATTTATATATTGAAATTTTGTTCAGGTATTTCGATATTTTACCTACCAAAACAACATACTGGTAAAAGTACACTTTGAAGTATTAAAATAAAATACATTTAAAGAATACGTATCAAGTGTGTGCCTTTGTATCTGTATTTCATTAGTGTCTTAATGTCTTAGCTTGACGTCGAAGACCTGAATCTTTTTGATATGAGAGACATGAACTTGTGGAAATGATTGTTCAATATTTTTTGAGTGCTCCACCTCTGAATCCCCAGAATAATCTCTTCACCTCGCTTTGCGAAAAGTGTTGTTGAATAAAATCGTGTTTTATCCTGTTTATAAAGACGAGGTGTTCGAATGTTTCTGTTCGCTCCGGCCCACTATGTGTAGTAGCGAACTGGGTGTGTTCAGTTTGAAAAATAAAATGAATTCAACAAACA
Organism: Xiphias gladius; assembly: GCF_016859285.1. Lineage (NCBI taxonomy): Eukaryota > Metazoa > Chordata > Actinopteri > Istiophoriformes > Xiphiidae > Xiphias > Xiphias gladius. The sequence continues at coordinate 27,760,841 of NC_053406.1, read as the reverse complement.
TACTCAAAACACACGATAACCAAACAAATAATGAAACAAGCAGAATAAATGACAATAAATTAAATCGATAAAAATTGGTGAGTTATTACATAGATTTGCAAGTTTAATCGCTTTTGCATTCACCAAAGTACAATTTGTTTGCAGATATCACTAACTACTGACAGGGCTTAATTTTATTAAAGTTGCTCTATTTATTCCTGGTGGAAATGAACCTTTATAAAACTTCGATGATGAGATACATCTGCAATTTTCTGAAAGTACAGTTAATACTGAGAAAGGGTCTTTTTTTTATGTTTTTAGGTATTACGCTAAAGTTGCGTCCAGTTATGCTCGCACTGAAATATGCTTAAAAATTGATGCTTAAATAATTTATTTAATATTTGAATTAAAGTGTCAAAATCCGTGAAAAGTTAAAATAAAAGATGAAGGTTGAGGGGGAAAAAAAAGAAAAAACTTCCAGTCCAATTCCAGTCCGTGGTTTATGGTGGTTTTTCTCCCTGATCCAGTGATCCAGCGCGGGTTTTACCTCCGCTTTTCTGCGCGACAGGAAGTTGGCTTGAAAACAAGACGGAAACTGAAGTTATCCTAAAAATGGATTAAAATTTAAAAGTGTTGTTGAATAAAATCGATAAATGTTTTATCCTGTTTATAAAGAGCAGAATATTTCCAGATCATTTCTGTTGCTCACTATTCATGTCCAATAGCGAGACACTGGGTGGTATTCAGTTTGAAAAATAAATGAATTCAACAAACATACTCAAAATACACGATAACCAAACAAATAATAGAAACAAAAGCAGAATAAATGACAATAGAATTAAATCGATAAAATTGGTGAGGTTATTACATAGATTTTGCAAGTTTAATAAACTTTTGCATTCACCAAAGTACAATTTGTTTGCAGATATCACTAACTACCCCAATGAGGGCTTAATTTTGACTAAAGTTGCTCTATTTATTCCTGGTGGAAATGAACCTTTATAAAACTTGATGATGAGATACATCTGCAATTTTCTGAAAGTACAGTTAATACTGAGAAAGGGTCTTTTTTATGTTTTTAGGTATTACGCTAAAGTTAAATCCAGTTATGCTCGCACTGAAATATGCTTAAAATTGATGCTTAAATAATTTATTTAATATTTGAATTAAAGTGTCAAAATCCGTGAAAAGTTAAAATAAAAGATGAAGGTTGAGGGGAAAAAAAGAAAAACTTCCAGTCAATTCCAGTCCGTGGTTTATGGTGGTTTTCTCCTGATCCAGTGATCCAGCGCGGGTTTTACCTCCGCTTTTCTGCGCGACAGGAAGTTGGCTTGAAAACAAGACGGAAACTGAAGTTATCCTAAAAATGGATTAAAATTTAAAAGTGTTGTTATTGTCTTCGAGTTGCGGACGCTTCAGATGATGTCTAACACGGCGAGGAGCGGAGACATCATCCACCTGAATGTCGGAGGGAAGAGGTGAGAAACTGGAGGAAGTTTGGGGAGTGTCGGCTAGCCCCTGCTAGCCACCGGGATCACGGCTAACAAAGGGGCGTCCATTATCGGACAGGTCCGTGAACCTTCAAGTCACCGATGTTTTTAAAAAGGAAAAACTGTGGAGAGGCCACAGCTGAGGCTTGACCACCCGGCTGTCTCCGCAATAAACAGCTGGGTACTCGAACAAACTCGACGTGAGCCATTCTTAACCCAAATCTGAAAGTCGTGTCCAGCGGTTGGCGGTTCGTTGAGATTTTCCACAGCCCGACGCTTCGTATTCCCATTAACTGACTCTCCAGACCCACAGTGATGCTTGTCGTAGCAAACACCGGTGGTAGAGAAGAAAGTAATTTAACGCAGACGGATAAAAGTGGGACAAAAATTAAGTTAGGATGGAGCCTAAACTAAAGGGTTGCCTTGTGTCCGACGATGGAAATAGGGCTGAACAACGTGCGATGAGGTGCTGTAACGTTAAGCTAGCTGTATACTCAGTCTACACAATCAAACGATGAACAAGTTTCTATGTTTTACGAGGTCTTAATTAGTGTTTTGTACGCGGGAACATTAACAGCACACAGCGTGGTTGACCCTGTCCGACAATGGAACCCGTAAGATCCGGCTGCGATAACATTACAGAAACAGATCTAGCATCTTGCCTATTCATTCTTGTTGGTGTTTCTGAAACCAGCTTCGTGTATCTGTTCACAGCAAGTGATAAACTGTCCAGTAAAAAACTAAGTCAGTCTGCAGACCCATGTGTCAGGTATCTAACACGATAGGTGTGGCAGCTCGGCGCCATGCAGAATTTGTGGGCACTCTGAGTAAAGGGAAAGGGTTTCAAGGTGCTTGGCAGGCGGCTTGTATGCAAACGATTGGGCGAAGGAAATATTTTGCTGATTTTTGAAGTGGAGAGAAGGGGCTGCCACACGACCCCACCTCCATGCTTAGCAGCTGGGGGGTAAAATGAAGCTGCAGCCGCAGAGATAAAGGGATGGAGAGCTTTCGATGAAGGGTGGGAAGGTCACATTACACCTAGATAGGAAGGATGAGAGGGGGGTGTGCAAAATTAAATTCATCTCTGAACCTCACTGGAAAGCATCCAGATAGAAACTGTGATCTCTGCAACCAAATGGAGACTATCGGTCATGCTATTTTTTTAGGGGGGAGGGGGTTAAATCAAAGACAGTAATTAAGGATCTTGAAGTTATGGGATTAAACACATGGACTTTAAAAACACGTTTTCTCAAAAGAAAACTCAGACGTCTTTGCTTATTCACAAGATACACAACTGATAAGAAGGGCTCTGTAGTACAACAGCTGGGGGCAATAAAACTCCACTCAGTTGCAATCTGCCATTTAAAAGAAGAAGAAGAGTCATCGAGGTAATGTTTGTTTGTTTTCAGGTTCAGCACCTCCCGACAGACCCTGACGTGGGTTCCTGACTCCTTTTTCTCTAGGTTTGAAACAAACACACACACACACACACACGCACTAGTCATTTCCAGAGCCAAACTCCATTCAAAATGTTGCTAATTTTATGTTGCCTCGTTAACAGGCAAACACAGCAGTGATTTTAAAATTGTAAACTAAGATCTTTTATGAATAAGAGTGGTCTGCTGGTAAATTCAGCTTCAGAATAACTGCACTTGAACTGTGCTTCAACTTGAGATTTTTACTTTTGACAATGGATATCAAGCACTGTGAGTGTGTATCTGCCAGAGGAATAGTGTGTGAACAAGGAGCAAAACACAAAAACTGAACGGAACCAAAGCTTCTTGGGTTTAGAGCTGCAGTGATGCATCAGTTAATTGGCTCAATCAAAAGAAAATGAATCAGCAACTATTTTGTTAATCGATTAATCGTTTCAGTCGTTTTTCATGCAAAATATTTGCTGGCTCTATTTGCTGCTTGGTTTTATCATATATGATAGTAAACGAATAATTCTTTGGTTTCGAGCTACTGGTTGGCTAAAACAGGAATTTAATGACATCACTTTCAGCTCTGAGAAGTTATGATGGGTGTTTTGCTTTTAAGCGATAATAATCGTTAGTTGCAGCCCCACTCGGGTTATTAGAGCTGCGTTCTCAAAGTTAGGTGTGTTTGCCCGTAAACAAGGCAACGCCTAACCCGTGCGATTTTTACCTGGAGTTTGGGAAGCTGTTCTCCCGTGGTATGTGCAGTAAAGTGATGGTGTAAATGCATCTGTGCTGTTGACAGCTGGATGGTCTGTGTTTTGTTTTTGCCTTCAGTCTGTTGAGTGGTCGGATCTCTACTCTGAAGGATGAAACCGGAGCTGTGAGTACAGTAGTCCTGTATTTATTTGTCTGTCGATTGAGTGACACGATGATCAAATCCTGGTATTGTTATTGTCGTCATAACACCGGTGTGTATTCTGTGTGGTTTAGTAGCTGTATGCGTGTGCGTGAACCTCCCCTTGTCCCTCCTCTCTCACCGTAGATCTTCATCGACAGGGACCCCTCTCTGTTCGCTCCCATCCTCAACTTCCTGCGGACCAAAGAGCTGTACCCCCGCTCCATCAACGTGCACATGCTCATGCACGAGGCCGAGTTCTACGGCATCACACCGCTGGGTGAGACCAGAAAGTCCGAGTGTCGGGAGATATGATGAGACCGAGAGACGGGAGGAAGCCGCTGTGCAGGGCTATAGAGGGTTTACAGGATGTTTACATAAATGTGATACACTACCTTGACTCGTCAGTTATTTATTCATTGTGCTTGCGTTTTATTTTCTAGCAGGAGAAAGCAAAGCAATGTTAAAAAAGAAAAACAGTACCTGCTTACTCTGTAAAGCACTTTTTCAGCAGGTGTCTTTCTGTCCCGCACTTTGAGAATGAAATGCATTCCGCTCTGTTAAAAGCACTGCAGTACATTTATAATTTAACTGTCTCTGATGCACAAAGATCAGTTTAATGAACCAGGAGACGCTGTGAACGAACCTATTTAAAAGAGCAACTTAACCCCCCCCCCCCCCCCCATGATCTTGTTTTTTCGCTGACCTCCGGTGGTTAAAAGGTCCCCTGTGGACTCCAGGATGTGTCAGTACACTGTGACGCTTCTGACTTGAATCTTAACTGTTGCTCAGCTTTCCTGTTGAGATATCTAACGAAACAACTGCTTGGTTTTTTGTAATAGTACGTAAGCTGCAGCTGTGTGACGAGCTGGACCGGTCTTCCTGCGGAAACGTGCTGTTCAATGGCTACCTGCCTCCACCAGGTACAGCGCCCTGTCTTCACAACTCACCTGATCCACAGGAGAGGTGCAGGATTTATTGTAAAAAGATAGGCTCAACCAGGATACAGCTGCTTTTCTGAGCCTCCTTTCTGAATCGAGCTCCTGCACTAGGCTAGAATTTCCTGAAAATGAGCCTGATTTTGTACAGCGAGACCTACAGTAGATAACTGGCACCCTTGCACCCCTGTGTTACACCTGCCTCCACCAAGCTGAAGGACAATACGTTCTTAGGGTCCATGAATTGAGACCCAGCTTATTTCTGTTCAACTTTCTGCTTCATTTCCCGCCTGTGTCGTCCCAGTGTACCCAGCGAAGCGTCGTAACCGTCACAGTGTGGCGGGGTCGCAGTTCATGGGGGCCCGGATCATGCCCGTAGAGAGGGCCCCGGTCAGACGCAGCAACACCATGCCCCCCAACCTGGGGAACTCCGGGATACTGGGCAGGGCCAGCACTGAAGACAGGCCGTCTGGAGGTAAACACTGGCACACACTCAGAAACTAGGATTCAAAGTTAGGTCTCTGGATGGTAAAACATTAGTAGTGTTAAGTGTTGTGTTAAATGTGTGTGTGTGTGTGTGTGTGTGTGTGTGTGTGCAGGTCAGTCGTCAGATTCCGGCATGGTTCGGATCGTCTGCGGTCATCATAACTGGATCGCTGTGGCCTACACACAGTTTGTCGTCTGCTACAGGTACAAGACTTCAGTTCTTTTTTGTCAGTAATTGTTGGTTTATCTTAGAGCTCATATGAATCTCTGAAATGTCAGGGAGAGGTTTTACCTCTTACACTGTTTATAGTAAAACAGTTTTGGCACCAGGAGCTTTTCTGAGATTATTCATGTCATACAGTTTTTATTTTGGACTGCAGGCGTCTCCTTCAGGATGTGATTGGATATAATTTGGTAAAAATTCCGTTTGGAAGTGCTCGTGTTTTGGGAGTCAGCGATGGTTGACGAGGAAAGGACGACCGTTATGTACATGCTTATATGGACGAATAAAATGAACCTTGAACCTGGACACTGGAGTGACGGGGTCTGTGTCCAGAGCTCTGAGACATCAAGGGCACCGCGGGTTTAGATGTTGTTCAATGGGTCAGTTGACCCAAACTATCAAAAGCTCCCTCACTGAGAGAGGTAAAACAGTAGGAGACTAATCTAGACAAGTGGCCCAGGTTCTTATCCAGGGGCTTTTCATGCCTCCGCCACCTTTTCAGTCTAAACCTGTTCTTCCAGTGGAGCCTGAATGCACTTGTTGTAAGTCTCTTTGTTTCTTCTCCGTCTGTCAGGGTGAAGGAGTCGACCGGGTGGCAGCAGGTCTTCACCTCTCCTCGTCTGGATTGGGTGATTGACAGAGTCGCGCTCAACGCCAAGGTGATGGGCGGCTCGCTGGGAGACAATGACAAGATGGTGGCTGTTGCCTCGGTGACAGAGATCATCCTGTGGGCCATCTGTCCAGACGGCAACGGAAATGAAATTGGTATGAGGTTTTTTGTTTGTTTTTTAATTGTATATATTGACAGCTTTGTTATTAACCATAAATTGTATTAGCAGGCATTTAGCAAGTAAGTATTCATAAATTTAGTTCAATCTTTTCAGAATTTATGACTATATTCACCGTGCCAAGAGAAAGGAGTCAGCTTGTGAATGTTCAGTTCATGTCAGCATAGTTTCTGTTATTTTCTAAGACTGGAGGGGGGACATCTGTGTGACACCTCCTTGAATTTGTTTGTCCTTAACTAAGATTTTTCCCCACAGAGACCACACACACTCTTTCCCAACAGATTCCAGTGGCACAGAAACAACTTGTTCTGATTTCGTATCTTTCTCCTGCAGGTGTCTTCAGTCTGAATGTGCCGGTGGAGGCGCTCTTCTTCGTCGGCAACCAGCTGATCGCCACCAGCCACACCGGGAAGGTCGGCGTGTGGAACGCCGTCACCAAACACTGGCAGGTGGGTGGAGACGCACTCGGGTCAAAAATCAGTTCGGCCGATTCAAATCGCTTTGTTCAGTTCGGTTCAGAGTTTCGCTGTCCCTGACTATATACAGCCCTGTGCAGAGGTTTTTTTGAGGATGTTTTCAGAAATAAAGAAAATAGAAAAAATAAAAGTGCCTAAAGTACTTTTGCACAGTTCTGTAGTTTGTTCCCTTTCTTTATAAGCTAAGCGATCACAGTTTTTAATTCCGATTCTGTCTTTAGTTCGGTTTGTTGCCAGTTCAAACTGCTCCGCTCAGCAAAGAACTAGGCCTGTAAGAGAACCGTTGAGGCTACTGCCTATTTGCAACAGAATTATCAGAATATGATTGTTTCTTAAGCTTTTACGGTCTCTTAATATGTTTTTGCTGAAGAGTTGACGTACTGAGTCACAGCTGAGCCGACAGCAGAGCTCTCGGTCACCAGTGAGGCGCTCCACTCCTTAAAGCTACTGATTCCGTCGGTCACGTTGGTGATTCAGTAGAGTCGGCGCATTTTGAAGATTCATTGCTAAAGATTTGTTTGTACATCGTACTGAACACCTGAAGACCCAGAGGTTGTTGAGGTTGCCTCCTGATTAAAGCGCAGCGAACTCGGTTTCTAATTTAGTCCTAACATCTGAGCCTGAACTAAAACCAATGCCGAGTGAGCTGAGACTGAAACCGGACCGAGAGACGTCCACGTTTTCCTAAAATGGTCACAATGTGCCTCCGAAGATGATCAGCAAACTACTAATGCCACCAACGATACACATGAAAATGTAACGCATAATAGAGGTTTTAGGGGTCCGGTCAGTACTGAGGAACCGAAACCAGAGTTTGATTACTTCAAGTTGTACCCAGTTTAATTGGGTCGGTTAGGTTCTATGTTGACGTGGACACAGACTGGATGGATCTGAGTTCACTCAGTATCAACTCTGAACACTTGGTGCAACATAATCACTGTGACAGAAAATAATAATTAAAAAAAAAAAACCTGATGATGGAATTTAATTTTGTTTTATTTGATTATTATCTTCTATCACATAGTTACAGATTTTTACAATGAATGAATTTTTAATGATTATATTGCTGCTGCTTAGCAGCTGCTTGCTAATGGGTAGAATATCATGATGTTGTTGCTATTGTGGCTGTTCTCTCTCTGCTAGGATCGGATCAGATCAGGTCTGGGTCAGGTCCAATTTACTGACGAAACCTCAGCCGGAGCAGAAAAACGAGAGTTTCTCATTTATCAGATCAAATTCACAATCACCCACTTCTTCTTATTTCTATTCGTGGGGGAGAAATGTCCACAAAGAGTAAAATTCAGATAGGAATAAGAGAAATTAAGAGCTTGAACATACTGAAATGATGGATTCATTTAAGCAGCAGCATGGTGATCAGGAGGAAGTAAAACAGCTGGATGAAAATGAGCAGTTTGGTCGAGTGTTCAGTGATCAGCAGCACAATGTTCCTTCGTCTCTGTGCAGAACCAGGACGTGGTTCCTATCAGCAGCTATGACACTGCCGGCTCCTTCCTCATCCTGGGCTGCAACAACGGATCCATCTACTATATAGGTAAGAAAAGGTGTGGGCTGCTACCCACTGAAGTGTACAGGTGGGTCAGTATAGAGACTCTGTCCACAGCCGGGACAGACAGTCGTGTTTTGTCCAACCAACAAAAACTATAAATATTCTGTTTACATCCATGTGAAACAGAGAGAAGCAGAAAATCTTCACATTTCAGAGGCTGATACCAGAGAATCTGTAGAATTTTTGTCACTATACTGTTTTGCTTGAAAAATGTCAAAGTAGTTGATGGTAATTTTAGTATCGATGGCGCTTCGTTTCAGCTCGACTAACGACTTTGCCTTCTATCGTCACGTTTTGTGTGTTGGGTTGGTTGGATTCAGCTGAAAGCTGTGCAGCCTCACAGAGCCAAGTCGAGAGGATACCTGTCAAACCTGTCGTCGTTACCTGTGTACGTGATGGGACTTGATGAACAAGGATACGTTTGAACAGAGACTCACTGCTGTTCTCTTTTCGTTCACCAGATGTTCAGAAGTTTCCTCTGAGGATGAAGGATAACGATCTGCTGGTGACGGAGCTGTACAGAGACCCGACTGAAGACGCCATCACTGCTCTCAGTGTCTACCTCACGCCTAAAACTAGTACGGAACTGTAACACTACTGCTGTTTGTTAACAATGCTGCTGCTCTTCTCATACTACTGCTGCTTTTTAAGGCAGGTTATCACACTACAGTACTTTTTTGGTGGCGACTGAAATACATTAAGTATCAAACAAAAATTTGACATTTTTCCACTGTATTTTACCTATAATTCATGTTTTTATTCATCAACAAAGTTCTGGTGCAGTCGCTTGTGTTTAGACATTTTGCTCATTTTTTTCAGCATTTTCTAAAAAAACATAGCTTTAGCTCTTTGTGATTACGAGCTTATCTTGCGGTTGCCGGCACCTTTTTCCCTTTACAACTTTAGCTTCGTTTGGCTCAGTGACGGCACCAACCCACTGAAAACTGTGTCTCTCAGTCAAGTTAAGCCTGATTTGTGTTCTGTGGGATGCGGCGAATGCTGTCAGATTAACATGAAGGTCAAACAGGCGAGACCGTCTTGAGTCGCCCTTAAAGATTTCTGGGATAAAGTTATCCCTCAGTTATTCTCTATAATGCACAAAGAAAATAAAATCAGCTTTAAAAACCGGGAAACACTCTGAAACCGCCGGTTTCAAGTTGTCGCTGCAGTTAAATGATGACACTAACGAGAAAATGTATTATGGGCTTATTGGGAGAAGACTGGGAGACTGTCTCTAACACTCACAGCCAAGTCCATCTGATCAGGTGACAGTGGGAACTGGATCGAGATCGCGTATGGGACCAGCTCTGGGACGGTTCGAGTCATCGTTCAGCATCCAGAGACCGTCGGCTCGGGGCCTCAGCTCTTCCAGACCTTCTCTGTCCACCGCAGCCCCGTTACCAAGATCATGCTGTCCGAGAAACACCTCATTTCAGGTACGAGTCTGAGAAACACCAGCGTTTAAATCCACAGAGAAGCGCAACGTACTCAATCACATGTCGGTCACGTTTTCCCTCGTCGTCAGAACCGTCTCCGTCCTTCAGGTTGCCGCTTGCTGTGCTTCTCCTCCGTCCTGTCATCGATTTTCATGTTTGTCGTCTTTCAGTTTGTGCGGACAACAACCACGTCCGAACGTGGACGGTGACTCGGTTCAGAGGGATGATCTCCACCCAGCCGGATCCGCGCTCACCTCCTTCAAGATCCTCAGCCTGGACGACGTCGACGGACACGGAGGCTGCAGTGCCGGGACAGAGATAGGTAACACGCACACGCAACCACGGGGGGTAAAGGTCAAAGCCCGTGTTACGTTTTGTCACGTGTCAACCGAAATTGTGCTAAAAGTTCCAGTTTTCTCCATTGTTTTGAAGCGTTGAGCAGCACATTGACGAGCGATTCCACAGATGGCAGAAATATTCATCAGTGGTGTTGTTCTAGCGTCAGAGTGATGGCATTCAGCTAACACTTAAAACTCTGCTCCGGCTCCCTTTTGTTACTATTCAGCGAGTGGCCAGACAGGTTCAAAATCTAAAATACAGCAAATAGCTGTCACCAGGTGAAATACCTTTCACCAATCTCCAGACAACCAATGTCAGTCTTACTGGTGTTATCGAAGAGAATTGCCCTGGCCACGGGTGTGGGGGTGAGCTGAGCACCGTCACTGTCACTGCTGCTGGAAACGCAGTAACTGAGCAGACCGGTTGCGGGAAACACCTGCTCAGGATTCCCGGGAATATTGTCGAGCCAACTTCACCAGCCCAGGGGATCTTTGAACATTTCATTCCCACCAACAAACTGGATTTACACCTAAAGGGGGGCGTGAATCCCTTCGCTTAGAAAGTCCTCGGATTCACTGCGTCTCATTCGCTGTAATGCAGGCTTTGTCCAGCAGAGGTCCCACTTGGACTCTGAGTGTAAAAAAAGAGCCCATTCAAATTCACTGGCATGTTAGAGTTAGAATTGTTTGGGTTGAGGTCAGAAGGGTCCGGTGGTAAGTGTGCGTTCCTGGTTTCAGGTCCATATGGGGAGAGAGACGACCAGCAGGTTTTTATTCAGAGAGTCGTACCGGACACCGATAAACTGTACGTCAGACTGTCGTCCAACGGAAAGAGGTGAGAGACACATTTTTCATGTCGTTCAGACTCGTTTTGGCCACAGCTCTCATGTTTCACAGGCGAGGAGCTCGTGTACCTGTAACAGATGCTTTGTGATTGTATTTACTTGGATTAATTATTGTACCACCACACACCATCCTTTAGCTGAAGTCCTGGGTAGTGTACATAGACTAGAATGCATCTACATCAAGCAGGGGTGGGTATGGTTGGGACTTTATTGATACTACTACTCCTGTTGATTCTCCTTAACGATGTGGTATTTTATTGGTTTACACTTTATTGGTTCTTTCTGTTACAGTGACATAAAAGAGTAAATTCGGGGCAGGATTCAAATTTCTTCATATTTTTAATTTAACAACATCCTGCGGAGGATTATTTTACATTATCGATCCGTCTGCCAGTTATTATTTCAAGTAATCAGTTCATCATTGAGTTAATGACATGTTGAGTCCACAGAGACGCCTTCGGTTTGCTTGTTTTGTCAGACTAACAGTCCAAAACCTAAAGATATTCAATTGACTGTTTCGTAAGACACATACAAAAAACAGCAAGTCCTCTCCTCGGAGAAGCTGGAAGCAGAGAACGTTTGACTTTTTTTCTTGAAGAATGACTGACACAATTAATCGATTATTAAAATAGTTGCGGTTTAGATTTTCTGCCGATCGACTAAATGATCGATCGACTAATCGTAGCTCTGTTGCGATCACTCGTTTTAAATGTCAGTGCAGCCGGTCACGCAGTACAGTTACTGTCTTTGACCTGCAGGCGTCACTATGTTGAGCCCGTTCTCTCAGACAGTGTCAGGACCTTAACACGATGATTTAATCAGCAGAATGACCACTGGTCAGCATAGTATTTATGAGCCACCATTGAAATCAGTGTTTTGTTATCTGACACTAGAAACGGAACAATATTTCACTGAGTGTCTCCTGCTCTTTACCAGACTGTGATGGACCGTTTTGTTGTTTTTCAACTGAAAAGAAGATGAAAAGAAAGAGATGTAGTAGCAGGAAAACTCTCCCTCCCTCTCTTTCTCTCTCTTTTCTACTCGTCTCTCTCCATCTCTGTGCGTTTTGCTGTTTAGGCCTATGTGTTGACACAAAGTTCGAAACAGATGAAATGCATCGGTACAATTACCAATAAATAAAAGAATTGAATTACAGACCTCAGAGATGCAGCTGCTCTGGAAAAAATGGAACAGAGAAAACAGCTGTGTATGAGCCAGATCTGTGTGTGTGTTTGTCAGGGTGTGTGAGGTGCGTTCGGTGGACGGCACCTCCATCACGGCCTTCATGGTCCACGAGTGCGAGGGCTCGAGTCGCATTGGCTCCCGGCCGCGGCGCTACCTGTTCAGCGGCCACGGCAACGGCAGCATCCAGATGTGGGACCTGACCACCGCCATGGAGATCGCCGGCAAGGTCGACATCAGAGGTCAGACTCTTCAACTGACACAACTTTATTGTTCACTGATGTCACCGCAGAGGGCAGGTTTTTAAATCGGTGTAGTTTTAACGTTAGGACATGGACACAACAGCAGGGGACATTCGAGGTCAGTCCATGAGGGAAATACGAGCTGTGATTGGTCCATTATCTCTGTATGTGACTGTCTCGAGCTCTGTGATTCGGTCAGTGGGTGATGTGGACTCTCATTGGTTGTCTCACAGCGCTGGGCGGGCCAACAGAGGAGGAGCTGCTGGAGCTATTGGATCAGTGTGACCTGGCTCCTACCAGAACACCTGACAGCACACCGAGAGCCTCTACCTGCAGGTACACACACACACACACACACACACACACACACACACACACACACACACACACACACACACATAAAATACCTAATGAGATCTATGAAAATCAAAAGACGTGCTGTAAAATTTGCTGTAATAGTTGAGGACCCTCTTCATCTTATAGGTTTCAAGTGATATGACTTGAAACCTATAAGATGAAGATGCTGACTTTTAACAGTCAGAACATTTTAGTTGACTTTCTGTCAGTTCCCCAAACTGAATTATTAGTGTGAATATTTTGTTGTACAGGTAACTCTTCATTATGAAAATTATATTGTAAGTACACAAACAGATCATGCTTTGTTTCTCAACCTGCATGTTTTCATCTAAAACATCATAATTATATATAAAAAAAAATTTCATAGTAGTGTAAAAAGTGTCGTTTGTACCAACGAGTGAGTTCATATGTGGGGGTTCACCATAAAACGACGGAGCTACATTGGTTCGAAGGAGTTTAAACCAGCTTAGATGAACCAAACAACTCCAGACACATCAAATCATCATCAATCTAATCTGGATAACTTGACTATCCACATAAAAAAACAATGGAGCCTGTCCTGTTATTTCACTGTTTCAATGTAGATGTCAATTTAAAAAAGACAATTTCAAGCCCATAAACAGGGTTCACGATCTGCACGAGGTTGTTGTTGTTGTTGTTGTTGTTGTTTCAAAACTATGTTCATTGGATTTTGTTCATCTTAAAAAAACAAAACAACTTACAGCACAACATTCTCAATTAAAGGAGAAACTTGACATTGAATATGAATAAGTAATTACACGGGAAAAACAAATAATAGAAACAATTCCTCCATTTTAAAGCAATTACACGTTTGGCCTGTTACATACTGAAATGAATTAGTTTCTTTACACTATGCACCCTGAAGATTTCCCAGTAAATGTGTTTGTAATGAACATAACTTCAGTTTTTTCTGTTAAATCAGAAATCAGTTCAAGAACCTCTTCTCAGAACATCTGGAGCTTTTCCCACATACGACCAAACAGGGTGATTTCTTTACGACATTTAAGACAGTTGTCAGGAGTATTTGAGTAAGACGGTGCTGAGCAGCCGTTTCTACTGTAACATTGTGGTATTAAAAGTCTCGGTTTGGGCCAGAGGACGTGTCTCCTCCCAGTCCTCTACAGAGATCTGGACGAGAGTTTTCTTTAGAACCTTCTTCTGACGGTTTAATGTGAGTTGTTTAATGGTAGACAGTGAAGCTTCCACAGCAGGTTTCATTAGCCAGTTTATGAGGCTTCGGATCTGTACGTACTTGAAAATGTGTTCCTTGGCTGACATCGGAGAACCTTCGTTACAGGGGTGTTTTATTTTACCTGCACTGATCCGCCTCTACACATCTCTCTGGTCTGAAACCATCACGTCCCCAGATTCGTTAGAAACATGAAAGTTTTGACTAATCATGATTCTGAGCTTTGTTGTTGTTGTTGAATCTTGGGACTTCCTGTCCTCCAGTCTTCACTCGCAGCTCGGCGAAGGCTTCAGGGCGGAGCGTATCCACTCTGCAGGAGGAGGACGAGGAGCCGAGCCGGGTTCAATCCCGCCGCTGTGCGGCAGCCTCCCCCGGCAGGCTCCGTCCCCCATGCCGCTAGCCAAACCTGTCCGAGACCTCGGCCTCTCAGCCGGGCCCGCAGGCGGACTGGAGAGCCTCGCCGTCGCCGTCGCCGGCCCCGCCTACACCCACAGCTCCACCTCCAGCCCTAACCAGACCGCCAGCCCCCGTCCCCCCAGGCACCTGGACCGGGACAGAGAATGGGGGCCTATCCGCAGGGGGAGCTTCGTGGAGCGCTGCCAGGAGCTCGCTAAGGGTTCAGAGGCAGCTGGGGGCTCCGGGTTTGGGGTCCTGGCGGGGTCAGAGGGCATCAGGCGTAGCTTGGCAATGTGCAGCGAGTTAGAGGCCAGATTCGGCCTGAGGACCCCCACCACCTTCTCTGTGTCGCCCGGTGCTCGCCATTCACCTGGAACACCTTCATCACTGTCATCATCTCAGGCATCCTCATTTTCACCACACCCCAGGGCCACGCCTACTTCCCCAACAAGCCCCACCCCCTCAGCGGTGAGCCCCACCCGGTCTCAGACCCCCGTCTCACCTCACCACGGCGCTGCAGCCTCTCCCGCTGACATCCCAGCATCACCCGAGAGCCTTGAGCCGGACAGCCCGCCGCCGGTTCCCCACCGCTCCCCACCAGCCCCAAACCACACATGAACAGAGACCAGCTTCTGATTGGCTGATGTGACTGAGACTCAGATGCTCAGGCGAATCAGTGGAAGACCGAAAAAGTGAAATAATTCCTGTCAGAACAGACGGAGTTGATCCTGAGAGCTGAAACACGTTTTCAGCAGGTTTGGATTTCTCTCGTCACATGTTGAGACGTGAAGCCCGAACAGCTGCCAGTCGGCTGTCGAGTACAGTCCCGTTGCCACGGTTACCACATGCAAGTTGACAAGATGACGACTAATGAACTAACGTCAGGCTTGAAAGTCTCCACTAACTGTTTTACTGAAGCTGCACTAATCAATATTTTTACATTATCAGTAAATCAAACGACTCACTGTAACCTTGAAGCCAGTAACCGTTCGCTAAACCCCATCCCGGAGTTACTGTTGCCGGACGCTGCGTTCTCAGACAGAACGTGTACAGTTTATAGTGCCAGTGACAAATTTACCATCACCAGAATTCACAGTCGTTTCTGAAACAGCGGATCCTTGATTTCAGACAGTCAGACACAAAAGCAGCTTCTGGTTTCTAGCAGACGATTGTCGATCGTCGACGCCTGAAAGGATGACTGAGCAAATCTACAGAACTAAAGACTTCATCAGTGTTGCCAGACAGGACAGACTGAACCCGTGCAGTTTTATATAAAGAAGTAGTAGAAGAAGAATCAGTCCTCCGACAAACTCTAAATGGAAAAAATTCAGAGATAATGTTACGTTAAACATAAACATTAAAAAAAAAAATGTGAACACGTAAGTCTTCATTTAAATCGCAAAATAATGACTGGAATAGGAAAACAGTTTCTACGTAGTTGTACTAAACGGAAGTGACGTTTAGTTTTGTTGGTCATCACCTAATACAGCCGAACTTTCTGAGGGTGGAAACCTTGCAAATGGAACAAAAAGAGAACCTGAATTATCATAGTTAAATAAAAAGCGTCCTGGTTGGGTGGAACACAACACTGTTCATCATCCCCACCAGTAAATGATCCATGTAGAAGGAAATAAAGACACAGTATTGTTGTCTTACATGTAAGAGCTCATTAGTTCTAGTGTTTATAGTGTTAGAAGTTTTGAGACTCTTGTGCTAGATGAGGGTTACAGTCACAGGAATCCACGGTTCCAGGAATCCACGGTTCTCGAAACGAGACGCTGCTGTTGTCTTTCTCTGAAATCAGGGAGCCACTGTCTCCAAAATTACTAATTAATTTTCCATTGTCGTCGCTGCTGTGTGAGAATGGAGCAGCTAGAAGATAAATGGCTGTAAAAAGCCACTGTCCAACACCTGCTCAGCAGCAACCGGCAGACAGACCCAGTCAGAGACCAGCTGGTGAACATAGTGGAGCATTTAGCAGCTGAAGAGCCTGAGGTTTCCCTCAGGAGCTGGTGGAGACCAAAACTGGAGCAAAAAGAGAGGGAACACTGGACGCAAGCAGCGCTCCAAAAGAAATGTCACGTTGCTCTGTGTTTTCAGCTTCTTCCACTGCCCCCAAGTGACAGAAAAAAGACGGTTCCTCCAGCCTTAACTGCTGTTTATCTTTGTTTTTGTAGCTTTTTGATAACCAACAGACGAGTCCTTCTAACCACAACCTTTTCTATCTGTTCCTCTTCTGACTATGACAGTCTGAGTCTGCTTTGAACCAAAAGAAAAAAAAGTTTGTATAGAAGCTTTATTTTTTTTAATTTGTATGTTTGAAATCCTGCAGTTTGGGTGGTTCAGCAACCGTAAATTCGCTGTGATGAACAAAAACACGTCATCTTCAGTCCGTTCGTTCCTTCACTGAGCCGAACCCCAACGTCTCACAGTCTCCGTCACAGTGTTCTTTGATTTTCTGTTGATGCCGGCACATTATCCTCGGTTCTCTGACACCAAACCAAACCGGTGAAAAAGAAAGCGATCTGTCCGACGCCATATTGTACAGGTCCGCAGTTTCCGAATAATTCCTGGACAGAGGTTTGCGGTTACTAATCACACGGAAAATTGGAAGTTCCTTGGAAGAACTGCTCCATTTAAACCCCAACAACATTAATTCATTAAGTATTTAAATATTTATTCTTTATGTAGTATTTGAATTGACCTGCTCTACTCTGATCTTCCCACCCTCAGTTATTCTTGCAATTAAGAGAAATTAATTACTTGGTAGTGTACTACAGTAGTGGAAAGTAACTAAGTACATTTACTCAAGTACATTGTATTTAAGTCCTGCACTTAAGTACGATTTTGAGGTACTTGTACTGTACCTGAGTATTTCTATTTTATTTTATACTAGATAAAATATTGTACG
>NC_053406.1:27698144-27743161 GCF_016859285.1 Xiphias gladius | reverse complement strand
GCACAGCTGAACTTGAAAGCAGATTCATGTCTGAAAAACTGGAAATGAAATTAATCAAACAGGCTAAGATTATAAAAGAGAGGAGGGATCTGACCAAGACAGTGTCCGAATTAAAGGATACTCTCGTGAAAAAAAACGAAAATATTGCAACCCTAGAGAGGGAGGTGATGTCTCTAAAGCATGACAGGAACATTTTAGGAGAAGAATTGAAGGAAGAAAAAACCAATTTTTCCATGCTATCCCAAGCAAAGACTCTGCTGAAGGCCAGCGTCAAGCGTCTAGAGGACGAAAAAGAAAAGGAAGTGTCCATGTTGAATAACACAAAAATAGAGCTGAAGAAGGCCATGCAAGCAAAGAGCAACCTGTTTGAAAAACTCGGACTTGAATCCTCTAAAGTGAAAGCCAATGAGACAGAAATGAGCAAGCTGAGGGCTAAGCTCAGAAAATTGGAGACATGCGTGCTGCGTTACAAGGGTGATATACAGGCATGCATGTCTGATATCGAAAATCCCAAGAAATTAAGAAGCAGAATAATGGAGATGAAAATACAGCACATAGACACCGATGAGTGTGAGAAGATGGATGAAAACACTAGGGAGGCCTTTCAAGATAAGCTTAACGGTCTAAAGACAAAGCTTGGTGTTTATGAAAGGATCCAGCAGAGTAACTTCAATGAGAAGAGAAATATTCTGGAGCGGCTGGAGAAAGGAGAGGAAGATTTGGCTAAAACCAGAAGTTTTTTCATAAAATTACTTAATGAAAAGGTTATGGAGGTGGAAAAATTGAAAAAAGACCTTCATAACGCAACAAAGCCAAAGAGGGTTAAATCATGGGTAAATAAGAAAGTACTGGGAATTACCAAAGTGATTCCACAGGTACAGCCAGCACTTTACCCAGAAGACTGGAATCCACTTGGCTGCCCTGATGAAAGTATCACATCATCTCTGCAAACCTGTGTGGATGACGTGGTATCATCATCCTGGCAGCCACCTCCTTGTACAGGTGACAATATCGTACATGTGAGGCCGTTTGTGGACGATGGCATGCCACGAGTTGACATTTAACCCCCCCCCCTTCCTGAAATTGTAAACCAAATCCAGTCAAGAACCCCACCACCACCACCACCACCTCACACACACCTCTCTGTCTCTCTCTCTAAATCTCTCTCTTTCTCTCTCAACCCGACCGGTCGAGGCAGATGGCCGCCCACCCAGAGCCCGCTTCTGCTCAAGGATTCTTCCTGTTGAAAGGGAGTTTTTCCTTGCCACCGTCGCCAAGTGCTTGCTCATGGGGGAATGTTGGGTCTATGTCAATAATGTTGTAGAGAATACCGTCTAGGCCTGCTCTGTATGAAAAGTGCCCTGAAATAACTTCTGTTATGATTTCGGCTTCCCTCCACACCCCAAAGAGAAGATATTTGGAAAATTGAACAATCGAAATTTTCCACAAAGAATTCTGCTCCAAAACTGGGCAAATCACGTGAGACGACCGGACCTCTACCTAAGAAAGCTAATCCTCTCACATGATTTTGCCATTTTCCCCATGAATAAAAATACTACAATGAAATGAATTTGAAGCTCAAGTTGTAGGGTTTGGTATTTCTGTATCTGTGTTAAGTTGTGTATGATTACGGTGATTTGGACCGACTTCATTTGTAGAGTAATTCAAAGAGGCGTACAGCTCCTCTACATACCCATCGCCAAGCGGCAGACAGACAGTTAGCCGCTAGCTGGTGAACATATTGGAGCATTTAGCGGCTAAAGAGCCAGATATTTCCCTCAGGAGTTAATGGAGACCAAAGACAGAGCTAAGAGAGAGGGAATACTGGACTTAAATTCATCAGTCGGACAAACACAACTCCAAATAAATGACAATGTTGCTCTGTGAGTTCATGGTATGTCAATATTGTGTTCACAGCTTGTTTCCACTGCCCCCAAGTGTCCAAAATAAACAGATAAATACGTAAATAAAAGAATGACTTATTGCACCTTTGATTATTACTGTCAGGATCTGTATTCATTTTCTTGGCATTTCCTGTTTTATTTTGAAGTCTTGGTTCTTTTGTGTTACTGTTTGTTTTACTTCCTGGTTTTTCCCGCCTGTTTTGATTACTATCTCCACCTTAATGTCTTTCACCTGTGTCTAGTTTCTTGTGTATTTAAACCCCGCCTAATTTCTCATGCCTGGCCAGATTGTCTTTGTTACCCTTGAGTTCAAGCTCTCTCGGATTATAGATACAGTACAATCTGGCCATGTCGGACCCAGCAGAGAGAGAGAATTTTTGTCGTGCTCTGGGAGCTTAAGGGAAGCGTCTCACCGATTTGGAGTGGGCAGTTTCCAGCCTGGGACCGGGAGTTCAGTCATTGTCTGAGCAGCTACAAGCCCTGGCTGCCCAGACTCGACAAGTGGTTACTCGTCTGGATTCCATGTCTTCTGCTACAACAGGCCCAGCTGTTCCTGCTCCACCTCCAATACCCAGGGATCCTCCAGTTCATTTTTCTGAACCCAGCGCACCCCCCATCGAAAGGTATGATGGCCTTCCTGAAACGTGCCGCTCATTTTTGACTCTTTGCTCGTTAACTTTTGAACTGCAGCCTCTTACCTTTGCCACTGAGCATTCTAAAGTAGCCTTTATGATCACTAATCTAATGGGGCGAGCACGTGAGTGGGCCACGGCTGAGTGGCAGAGACATTCATCTACCTGTGACTCTGTAGCTACTTTTTCTGCTGCTTTGGGTCGTGTTTTTGGTCAACCTGTCTCGGGCCGTGAGGCAGCCCGTGCACTTGGTAATCTCAAGCAAGGCAGAAGCCGTGTATTTGATCATGCCATCAGATTTTGCGCACTCTGGCTGCGGAGAGTCAGTGGAACGACGAAGCACTTGCAGACACTTTTTTCCTGAGTCTCTCTGAAGATATAAAGGAGAGACTTACCATGGTTGATCTTCCTACAAGTTTTGAGGGTCTTGTGGAACTTGCTATTAAGATTGACAACCAAATGCAGGAACAAGAGCGGCTCAGAGGAGCTACAGGCCCTGGATCTGCGCCTTTTAGTCCCAAGGAAGAAAGGTCCTTGGTTCCTGTTCGGGACATTCTTGATAAAACACAGATACGGGACTTTCGTAGACGGAACCCGGGCATTCCTGGGACGTCTGGGGACGTCCCTTGGGGGGGGGGTACTGTCAGGATCTGTCATTTTCTTGGATCAAAGAAACCAGAGGGCTGTGAGCTCACTTAGGGAGAATCCAGAGATTCAGTCAGACAAAGGAGTCCAAGGGCAGTTTGGAAAACGGTCAGACCAAGACTTTACGAGAACTAGGGTTGCAGTGCCCTTGCGACAGTCACTTCAGCTCCCATGTTAGTGTACGAGAGAGAATACTGGCGAAGGTAAATTCAGCGTTCAGTGGTAAGATAACCATGGCATTCTTGATCTGTTGGGAGCATCACCACTAGGGAGGTATGTGTTAATTACTGACCAGAGGAAAATAAAGATTGAAGGTGACTGTAGCCTTTATGTAAATGGGCTTCAGCAAGAGGATCAAGGGGATTATAGGTGTTCTTATTATGATCCAGAAGTTCAAAGTGAGGGGTCAGAGACAGGGTTTAGAACTAGGATAGGGACTTTAGTAGTAATAAATACAAGTACGATCACACAACTCCAAGTTGTCAAAGAAGTAATAGAGTTGACAAGTAAGAGAGTTCCGGCTGGAAATTAGGAAAAAGGAACAGAAACCTATCCTTCCAGTCTTGAAGGTTACTGAAAGTACAAATGCATTGTTCTTAACAGTTGCCCCTCGAACAACTACACCGACACCAACTTCTTCAAATTCCATGATTAGGGTAGAATTAGGCAGTGCAGCTCATCTTCCATGTCAATGCAGTAGCTGGAACTTTGGTGCAATTAATCCTCCTAAGGGAAAAAATAGTTGCGGTGAAGACGTACTATTAGTAGGACCTGATGTTGACATTGTGCCTCGTGATCAAAAGAAGTATGTGTTGTACAATGACATGAAGTGGTTGAAAATAGAGGGTGATTGTTCGCTTGTATTGGAAAATGCTACTTGGGAAGACCAAGGGGAATATACATGCACTTATTTTGAACCACAATTAAAATTTATATCAAGAACTATTGGAAAGAGGGATATGTAACTCGTAAAGTTACACTTGTGATAATGAGTTTTATTCCTGTTCGAGTATCCGCAGACGTTAGAAAAGTTCAGGAGCAACTCACCACAGCAACTACTTTGGGGATATATAGCGGACAGATGGTACATACTACTTTAGCTCTGGAAGCAACTAGGAGTGTTAATATGACAACTCCGGTTGTTACTTTAGTTACGACTCAGAAGGGTATAAATAGAACAACAATGATGGTGACGACTCAAACGTCTGTTACTTTGGGAAATTCTACAAGTAAGGTTGTGACAAGGGCAGCCACAAATAAAACATTGACTGAGCTTGTAAATAGGACACAGACGTCTATTGTGACAATTTTGACACCTGAGGAATTTGTTAATGGGACTCAAAAGCCTATGTTGTGAATAGGGGTTAGCTTGAACAGTAGTAGTAAGAGATCTGAACTTCGGGAATCAATAGTGGACAACACTGATTTAAACTCATCTGTAACAACCCAGAGGACTTTGTCAGACATGACCAATGACCTTGATGACCCTGATGACCTTGACCGGACACCATACGACGTGACTGAATCCTACCGAGCATTACAGAAGAGAGAAACTAAGTGGAAGACATATGGATATGACTCTTCGGTGTCACAAATTTCAGAAGCAATGGGCAGGTAGAAATGTATGGTTTCAACAGTTGACCCATTCTTTAACATAAATTGTCCATGTGTGGTGGGAGTTCCACCACAAGGCACATGACCTGCAATTATGGAGACAGTACCAGAACCGCTGCTTCCTAAGTGTCAATCTTATGCGCTATCGTGAGAAGATAGAGTTATGGCTTTATCAGTACATCTATTTAGACCAAGACTTGACTGCTCCTGGCTGGGAAACTTGCCATATGTAAATTTACTCGACAAACACGAGGATGTGACAACAGCAGTTCCTGATGGACAGGAAGTGACACCTGTAAGGGCTTGAAGACTCTTGTTTGAAAAAAAAAAAAAAAAAACGCATAATGGCCCTGGTATGTTTATGGGAATAGCAGACTGATAAATATATGATTCAAATTAATGGTTGTGAACACAAGAGTGCTGATGGTTTGTATACAGTGACCTTTCATACACCACGCTGCAAACAGAGTAGAATTTTGATGGTAAAGAACCAAACTTTGCCTGCAAATGTGACTATAGGGCATTTTAGAGACATTTGGTGGACTTGTGGTGATAAAGCATACTTATTTCTGCCTTATGGATGGACTGGATGCTGTTACATGGCAAGCTTAAAGCTTCCATATGAAGTTTTGGCAGTCCAGAAGGGACAAGCACCTGATGAGGTAGAAAGGAAGCTGCCTGACAGTTTTTTGCTCTCACACTCCACAAGGTCTGGCTAAGGTCAAGCTGCAGCAAGCAGTATAGATGAACTGTCATTCTTGGTACATTTGTAAACATGCATGGGTAATTCTTTTCCTTTTTGTGAGGCTCTGCAAGCCTCAAAGGGGGGAAATGAGGTGTAAGGTTAAATATGCAGAGATAAATTTATGTTTTCATAGAGGCCCTAGGTCGGGGGGACTTCAGAGGATACCTCTCAGTCTGAAAAGGGAATTAATGCTTTGTGATTGAAACCATAATTTAGTGACATTTCTTAGGAAAACAATTGCCTTATTCAAGAGTCAGTAGTCAAGGCTGATTTTCAGAGTGGTTCGTTGGCTTCACACCCTCTCACAAGCAGATCTGCAGGACTTCATTTGATGCTGAAACTTATTTTAAGGTGGTGATTTGGTTTCTGGTGGTTATAGGAAAACAAAGTAAGCAGTTAGTCAGTTGTGTAATTTCATTCAATTTGAAAGTTGATGAGCTACTTCTGTGGGACATGACCATGTCCAGTCCGTTTTTTGGTCTTAAACAGGACAGTTTCTTCTGACCCACCATTAACCCACTTTGGACAAGTCTTAAATGGTCTCTTTGACTTGAGTGTAAGTTAATACTAATCTCTTTGAGAAGGCAATTCACTGAGACAGGAGCCATGACTCTGCTTCTTAGAGGCTCCAAATATTAAATGGATTTAGTCTGTCAGACACTTTAATGGACTCAAAGTTCAGTCGCATCTTTACGTTGCTGGATTAATGAAGCGAAGCTCCTAAACGACAGATGAAGGTACAAATCCTGCCTCTGGCTCCAACTATCTGTGCCGAGTTCACATCAGCTCTGTCTGTACAGTGCTGTGAGGCAGAGCGCTGCATCATTCAAACTCCAGTGTTTGTCATGTAGACCCCGATGTTGGTATGAGGCCGGAAGCGGGTAGGAAAAGGAAGCTTGTGCCAGACACTCCCCGTCAAGGCTGAGGCCCCAGGGAAGTGCCGGGATGCCCGAACCTTATGTTGGATCGCCTGCAGGTGTTAAATACGCTTTTATTTGGAGGTTTACTTATAAGCTGAGTGGTAAATTTCTCCGGAATCTTTCTCCGGTTTCATAACTTCCATTGTGTTCAATCTGAACTAGAAATGCAGCAATGAATTTCAGATACCTAGAGGGATGTGTAATATGTCAAAAACCAAACTGAAAAGACTCAATTTCCTGTCTTTCAGACGCAAAAGAGAATGAAAGGTTAGCTTATTTGATGGTGTTGATGATGTGAAGAAGATGGAGAGTCCGCTGACACTGTCTTGATTGCATATAAAGGTTTATTACAAAGAAGAACAGCATCAAGTCAAGCATCTGCAGATCTGCTTGTGAGAGGGTGTGAAGCCAATGAACCACTCTGAAAATCAGTCTTGACTACCGACTCTTAAATAAGGCAGTTGTTTTCCTAAAAACTGTCACTAACGTATGGTTTCGATCACAAAGCATAAACTTCCTTTCCCAAACTGTGAGGCACCCTCTGAGGACCTTTGACCTAGGGTCTCTATAAACACAGCTCTACATACATAAACATACACCTCAAAATCTTGCTCTCGTTTGGGAAAAAAACGGTTACATTTCTATACATTTTTTCTACTGGCCCCTGTATAATAATGTAAATCTGTATATTTCAGCAAAGGTAATAAATTGGATTATTAATTACTGTTACTGATGCTTATCGAAAATAACAGTATTTATCAATTTGGTCCGTAGGAGGGAAATAAATGACAATAATTCTGAGTTTCTAATCACGAGAACAAAGGGGACACAGAGCAGGACCTACGGCGACATAAGTCCAGACCTGACCCTGATGCAACCTTCCTCCTTGTCAGTCCATTACCAGTCGTTGATGTGTGTTACGTAATTCTGTCCACTTATAACGAGGCTCTGCTCCACGTCGGAAACGTGATGATTCCCACGGGAACCTTTCCAAGGTCAATGTACACCGTAGCATGTTGGAGTAATAGAGGTCGCCAATTATTCCTACATATATGAACACATATTATCTCAGGACGTTCTTGCTCTTTGTGGCCTTCATGGCTCTGTCCACATTGAGCTTTTTATAATTGCTGAATACCAGTTCCTGCTGATCGTGATTTCACCATGGCATTTTCTCAGCATTGAGCGGTTGCCAATATATTACCGCAGCTGCTAACTGAGCCAAACCGTTTGACCACAAACACACTCTTATTTACAGCAGTGTGGCAAGGAAGGTTGCTGCAGTGGGGGTCGAAATGAAACTGTGTACATTTAAAATACTCATCTTATTAAACATTATCACTGGTACATGGAATATAATGAGGCATTGGAATGATTAAAAAGTGAAGCTTGAACTCCATAAAATCACATCATCAGTGACAGAACTTCAGCACAGGAACTTCACCACCCTGATGAAAGAACAGCAATTTAATCACGTTCGCTCCCTGAATCAGCTTCTTTGAATTCGTCTTCTGTCTCTACAGTCTGTCTGGAATCTGCTTTTATCTGTGGAATTCTGAGATGTTCAAGTCACAAATACAAGGAAACGTCTCCATTTTTGTTTTTCTCGAGTCCAGTGTGCTTCCACGGAGGAGAGTCGTGCAGCGTTTAATTTTACAATGAACTTGTATTGGAGCACACCCTGGGCTTCACCTTTGTGCGTGTGCGTGTGTGTGTGTGTGTGTGTGTGTGTGTGTGTGTGTGTGTGTCCATTTGTTCCTGTTCTGAAATCCTTGGCAGATTGATGCCTGTGTGCGACCTGTGGGCCATTTCCCTGTTGGTAGTCATTGGCTCAGTGGAGCACTTCACTTTCACTCAGGTCTGTCACCCTGAGAGACACACACACACACACAGTCAGAAACATCCAACCACCGTAACCATTACAAACCTGTACATTAAAATGCTCCAGCTCTATAATTCATATCATATCATTTACACAATCTACGTCAACCCCAATGCTTCTTACGCTCAGGGCTCCAGTACTTTGTATGATTATAGAATCTATACCTGTGTTTTTGTGAAATCTATCATCAGCGTACAGTGTCTCCCCGTCCGCTCTGCTGTGGCCGGTGTTATCAGGGTGTGTCTGGGGAGCAATGCCAAGTGTGTGACCGCAGGAGGTTCCCTCGGCTGCTGGCGGTGCAGCTCTCCCCTGCTTCCGTAGAACCGGAGCACCATCTGCTGGTCACGCAGGAATTTTACCTCTGCAACAGCTCTGTGTTGGAGCTGTGAAGGGTGGAGAGGGCAGGGCGCGGGCAGCTGATGGTGGATTTATGCTTTCAACCGAGAGACAAATAATAGTTTTCAGTTTCTCAGTTCATGCTGAGCACTGGTTTTCCAGGGCAGTGGTTCCCGGTCTGGGGTTCAGGACACTTCCAGGAGGTCACAAGCTACATCTCAGGGGTTGCAAGGTGGTTATCAGGATAAAAAAGAGAGGAAAAAAGGATATTTCTGCTGGACAAAATATTATTGTTATGTTTGTGAAATACTAGATAGTTTCACCTCCTCGAGTCACTAGAAAACATTCAAATGAAACCGTTTGAGAAGGAAAAATGTGCTCACAACTCATGGACCTACGCCAACAAATCTGAAATAATAAAGATAAAAGAAATAGTAATTAGTTTTCTGACTGATACCAGATAACTGATGCTAAAGTTAACAGTGAGAGATTTACTGACTTGTTTCAGGGCCTTTTCAAAAACACAAGATATAAAACTGACTCTCTGAACGGTCCGTATGACTTTCGGAAACCCAGGTAGGTAGACAAATTTCCCCGGGTTTTTACCACAACGGGAGCAGTTTTTTTTATGCAGAGGAACGTGACAGTTAGAGAGAACTTGTGTCCAGCTTTATTGTGGGGAAAAGGCCTGACACGGTCAGATATAGTCAAAGGGCTCAGCAGCAGCTGGGATGAGATACAGACGATGTGGTGGAATAGTTTGATGAGGCTTCCCAGGAACTTGGCAGACATGATAGGTCGTACACTATTGCTTCACATCCTGCTTTACCCCAAACCAGAATAAAAAGCTGAGAAAAAGCTGTGAACCAACACCATGTCTCATGGAAGTGGACATTTTTCACCTCTCTCAAAGTTTTAGACACTAACGATTCGTCTTTAATTTGAAAAAAAACAAAAAACAGATGAATTAATCAAAAATGAAAGGTAATCATTAGTTACACTAAGGTTTTTGTTTTTGTTTTTACTGCACAGAAAAGAAAATGCGTCCTTCTTATCAGCCTGAAGGTCAAGCGGGGCTAAAACAGAGAAAAAAGAGCAACGCATTCCCACTTCCAAACAATAGATTGGCCACATTTAGAATGACGCTCTGGCGTCGAGTACAACCATTAATGTGCTTGCATCGAGTACCAAATGAAATCATTAACAGGAACAAACAAACATCAGGAAATGAGAAAACTGGACAAGTTCCCCAGGCTAGAAAACACTGGAATTCTCCTTTAAAATAGTTTTCATGTGCCTTCTCTTTTTACTTTAACTACTGCAGTGCCCATTCAAAACGTGCTTGTTATCTCATCAATATTTATATAATCATCCTATCATGCGCCATCACTGCTGTGTTATAGTAGTAATATTATTATTAATAATAATAATAATAATAATAATAATAATAATAATAATAGACCTTATTTGTCAGATACCTGATCAGAAAAGGATTTCTGTGACAAAAACACTCACTCGCAGTCTAATACAACAGGCTTCTAATCAATCCTCCCTTCATGAAGGTTATAATGTTCAGTTTTTATTGAATCTGTTTGAAGGAGGAGCTGATTTATTTTAATGGTCAGTTTGGAGGCTGTAATTTGTGATGCTATTAAATTGTACTGGGTTATACTGAGGTGTTCCTAATATTTTGTCTATCCCAGTTACATGAATTGAGGTTGAGAAAACCTTAGAAACAGTTTTATCTAGGTGTAACTAATAAACTGGCAAGTGAATGTAGATTAATGTAATCACTGCCTGTCATACTAACCTTTTCCCTAAACTGGAGAATCAGTATTTTTACTGAAGAACCTGACTTAAAACTTAAAAATGGGACTGACGTGGATTTATTTCATCACTGGAGTCATATGCAGTTAAGAAAATCCCTGGCAAATGTATTTCTGAATCAGCATGGAAACTATTCCAAACTGTTCACAGACTGTAACAACAGTGTGTAATAAGTTAGTTTAATTAGTTTAAGCCATCTTCTCACTCATACATGGCCGTTAAAGGAAACAGAATATACACAGCAGTCGAATTACAACGTCAGATGACGCATGGTGGAAGGTTACGTTACTATAACAGCAGTGGTGGTGTGGCTGCTTCTGGCTTCCGCTTCCAGTGACCGTGCATAGCTGCTGTTCTGCTGCGACGAACCATTTCCAGTTTGCAAAGCTTGGGTCTCTGTCTAATATAGTCCCACACTTTAGATGATCCTGTGCGGGGCAGCCATCTTTGTTGTCTAAGCGATGATGTCGACTGCCTGGATGAGTCGCCCTGGCCCCAACCGACTGTCTTTCAGTATTTCTCTTTTTATGTTTCTCGAGAACTGCTCATCCAAAAAGTGGATGGAAGATTTTAAATTAGTCATTAATTTTAGTTTACTTTTTGCACAAAATTTTATAAATTTATAAAATTGAGATCTGTGTTATCTGTAAAATTGTTGTTTTTTTTTTATTTCTTTTTGTTTAAATCTCGATAAGTGTGTGCACAAGCCTTCTAATTACATTGAAAGGAATTTAGAAGCAGATTTAATGGTGTCAAAGACAAAGTGTACAGATGTGTAATTCATGCTATAGCTGAAATTTTTGTTACAAATACAGCTGCAAGTGGCAGTGGTGGGACTCAAGAGATCTTTTAAAAATAAAAAAAAATACTCTTAATAATCACATAATTAATTTTTCTCTGTTAAGCTTGGTTTGCGGATCTTTACATCAGATACATCATATGAGATAGAGGCTAATAAGGTAACTTGTCACCCATAATGTTTAGATAGATGAATAATGTGTGTGAAACTTAGTTGCAAAACATACACACTTCTAAACTGGGCCACTTTTAAAAGTAGTTAGCTAATATAACCCAAAAAGGCAGCTCCAAGCTTATGTGAAACTATACATCTTTTGTCCTGTCTTAGCAGGTTGTTGAGGGAAATATGAAGAAGGGAGAAACATTAAACATTTCTAAGGTACGGCAACAGGGCAGGGATTGTTTGCAGCTTCTTGGGGCTAAAGTAAAACTTGAAACCTGTGAGAGATGCTAAACATGTCAACAATTTTCCCTGTTCTCTCTCACTTAAACACACGTAAGTAGACCCACGGATACGTGAATCAGTGAACTGCAGGAGAACCAGGCACAACAGTGGCCAAGATTGCCCAGTACAAGAGGAAACGATCGCTCTCTGAGTGCTGCAGGTCGGTTCCTCAATTTTCCTTCATTTTGAACAGATGACCTGGCACCGTCCGCACCTTTCCCTGCTTTATCTTTTCTGCCTCAGTAATTCTTTCATATTTATTACTCCTCCTTTTTCTCTACGTTTTCTTGGCAGGTGCTGATTAAACAGGAGATTCAGAGGAAAAGTGGCTATGCTATCCAAGTGGATGAGGAGCATCTCAGGGTGAACTCAATGCCCCTACACAGTTCAAGGCCAGTGTGTCTAAACAGTAGCAGTTACAAGTGCAAACCGCCTCAAATGCTCATTTTTTCATTCATTAAGCATTAATGTTGTTGGGGTTTAAATGGAGCAGTTCTTCCAAGGAACTTCCAATTTTCCGTGTGATTAGTAACCGCAAACCTCTGTCCAGGAATTATTCGGAAACTGCGGACCTGTACAATATGGCGTCAGAAAGATCGCTTTCTTTTTCACCGGTTTGGTTTGGTGTCAGAGAACCGAGGATAATGTGCCGGCATCAACAGAAAATCAAAGAACACTGTGACGGAGACGGTGAGACGTTGGGGTTCGGGTCAGTGAAGGAACGAACGGACAGAAGATGACGTGTTTTTGTTCATCACAGCGAGAATTTACGGGTTGCTGAACCACCCAAACTGCAGGATTTCAAACATACAAATTAAAAAAAATAAAGCTTCTATACAAACTTTTTTTTCTTTTGGTTCAAAGCAGACTCAGACTGTCATAGTCAGAAGAGGAACAGATAGAAAAGGTTGTGGTTAGAAGGACTCGTCTGTTGGTTATCAAAAAGCTACAAAAACAAAGATAAACAGCAGTTAAGGCTGGAGGAACCGTCTTTTTTCTGTCACTTGGGGGCAGTGGAAGAAGCTGAAAACACAGAGCAACGTGACATTTCTTCTGGAGCGCTGCCTGTGTCCTGTGTTCCCTCTCTTTTAGCTCCAGTTTTGGTCTCCACCAGCTCCTGAGGGAAACCTCAGGCTCTTCAGCTGCTAAATGCTCCACTATGTTCACCAGCTGGTCTCTGACTGGGTCTGTCTGCCGGTTGCTGCTGAGCAGGTGTTGGACAGTGGCTTTTTACAGCCATTTATCTTCTAGCTGCTCCATTCTCACACAGCAGCGACGACAATGGCAAATTAATTAGTAATTTTGGAGACAGTGGCTCCCTGATTTCAGAGAAAGACAACAGCAGCGTCTCGTTTCGTTAACCGTGGATTCCTGGAACCGTGGATTCCTGGGACTGTAACCCTCATCTAGCACAAGAGTCTCATAGCTTCCAACACTATAAACACTACAACTAATGAGCTCTTACATGTAAGACAACAATACTGTGTCTTTATTTCCTTCTACATGGATCATTTACTGGTGGGGATGATGAACAGTGTTGTGTTCCACCCAACCAGGACGCTTTTTATTTAACTATGATAATTTAGGTTCTCTTTTTGTTCCATTTGCAAGGTTTCCACCCTCAGAAAGTTTGGCTGTATTAGGTGATGACCAACAAAACTAAACGTCACTTCCGTTTAGTACAACTACGTAGAAACTGTTTTCCTATTCCAGTCATTATTTTGCGATTTTTTTTTTTAATGTTTATGTTTAACGTAACATTATCTCTGAATTTTTTCCAGTTAGAGTTTGTCGGAGGACTGATTCTTCTTCTTCTTCTTTTTTATATAAAACTGCACGGGTTCAGTCTGTCCCGTCTGGCAACACTGATGAAGTCTTTAGTTCTGTAGATTTGCTCAGTCATCCTTTCAGGCGTCGACGATCGACGATCGTCTGCTAGAAACCAGAAGCTGCTTTTGTGTCTGACTGTCTGAAATCAAGGATCCGCTGTTTCAGAAACGACTGTGAATTCTGGTGATGATAAATTTGTCACTGGCACTATAAACTGTACACGTTCTGTGTGAGAACGCAACGTCCGGCAACAGTAACTCTGGGATGGGGTTTAGCGAACGGTTACTGGCTTCAAGGTTACAGTGAGTCGTTTGATTTA
Source organism: Xiphias gladius (assembly GCF_016859285.1). Lineage (NCBI taxonomy): Eukaryota > Metazoa > Chordata > Actinopteri > Istiophoriformes > Xiphiidae > Xiphias > Xiphias gladius. The sequence goes on along the minus strand of NC_053406.1, from coordinate 27,729,264 downwards.
CTGATAATGTAAAAATATTGATTAGTGCAGCTTCAGTAAAACAGTTAGTGGAGACTTTCAAGCCTGACGTTAGTTCATTAGTCGTCATCTTGTCAACTTGCATGTGGTAACCGTGGCAACGGGACTGTACTCGACAGCCGACTGGCAGCTGTTCGGGCTTCACGTCTCAACATGTGACGAGAGAAATCCAAACCTGCTGAAAACGTGTTTCAGCTCTCAGGATCAACTCCGTCTGTTCTGACAGGAATTATTTCACTTTTTCGGTCTTCCACTGATTCGCCCTGAGCATCTGAGTCTCAGTCACATCAGCCAATCAGAAGCTGGTCTCGTTCATATGTGGTTTGGGGCTGGTGGGGGGAGCGGTGGGGGAACCGGCGGCGGGGCTGTCCGGGCTCGTTGGGCTCTCGGGTGATGCTGGGATGTCAGCGGGAGAGGCTGCAGCGCCGTGGTGAGGTGAGACGGGGGTCTGAGACCGGGTGGGGCTCACCGCTGAGGGGGTGGGGCTTGTTGGGGAAGTAGGCGTGGCCCTGGGGTGTGGTGAAAATGAGGATGCCTGAGATGATGACAGTGATGAAGGTGTTCCAGGTGAATGGCGAGCACCGGGTGACACAGAGAAGGTGGTGGGGGTCCTCAGGCCGAATCTGGCCTCTAACTCGCTGCACATTGCCAAGCTACGCCTGATGCCCTCTGACCCCGCCAGGACCCCAAACCCGGAGCCCCCAGCTGCCTCTGAACCCTTAGCGAGCTCCTGGCAGCGCTCCACGAAGCTCCCCCTGCGGATAGGCCCCATTCTCTGTCCCGGTCCAGGTGCCTGGGGGGACGGGGGCTGGCGGTCTGGTTAGGGCTGGAGGTGGAGCTGTGGGTGTAGGCGGGGCCGGCGACGGCGACGGCGAGGCTCTCCAGTCCGCCTGCGGGCCCGGCTGAGAGGCCGAGGTCTCGGACAGGTTTGGCTAGCGGCATGGGGGACGGAGCCTGCCGGGGGAGGCTGCCGCACAGCGAAGCTGACGAACCCGAAGCTCCGGCTCCTCGTCCTCCTCCTGCAGAGTGGATACGCTCCGCCCTGAAGCCTTCGCCGAGCTGGGAGTGAAGACTGGAGGACAGGAAGTCCCGAGATTCAACAACAACAACAACAACAACAACAAAGCTCAGAATCATGATTAGTCAAAACTTTCATGTTTCTAACGAATCTGGGGACGTGATGGTTTCAGACCAGAGAGATGTGTAGAGGCGGATCAGTGCAGGTAAAAGAAAACACCCCTGTAACGAAGGTTCTCCGATGTCAGCCAAGGAACACATTTTCAAGTACGTACGGATCCGAAGCCTCATAAACTGGCTAATGAAACCTGCTGTGGAAGCTTCACTGTCTACCATTAAACAACTCACATTAAACCGTCAGAAGAAGGTTCTAAAGAAAACTCTCGTCCAGATCTCTGTAGAGGACTGGGAGGAGACACGTCCTCTGGCCCAAACCCAGACTTTTAATACCACAATGTTACAGTAGAAACGGCTGCTCAGCACCGTCTTACTCAAATACTCCTGACAACTGTCTTAAATGTCGTAAAGAAATCACCCTGTTTGGTCGTATGTGGGAAAAGCTCCAGATGTTCTGAGAAGAGGTTCTTGAACTGATTTCTGATTTAACAGAAAAAACTGAAGTTATGTTCATTACAAACACATTTACTGGGAAATCCTCAGGGTGCATAGTGTAAAGAAACTAATTCATTTCAGTATGTAACAGGCCAAACGTGTAATTGCTTTAAAATGGAGGAATTGTTTCTATTATTTGTTTTTCCCGTGTAATTACTTATTCATATTCAATGTCAAGTTTCTCCTTTAATTGAGAATGTTGTGCTCTAAGATACTGTAAAAAAGTGTTTTTTTAGTTGTTTTTTTTTTTTTAAGATGAACAAAATCCAAAGAACATAGTTTTGAAACAACAACAACAACCTCGTGCAGATCGTGAACCCTGTTTATGGGCTTGAAATTGTGTTTTTTAAATTGACATCTACATTGAAACAGTGAAATAACAGGACAAGTTGAATCTGTTCTTCCTCTTCCGGTTCACTGACAGTTGACAAACCGTGAGATGGTGCATTAGTACCATCATCAGCTCAGTACTGCGCTTGGAGGGACGGCGTTTCCTCCTCCCAGGCTCCATTGTTTTTTTATGTGGATAGTCAAGTTATCCAGATTAGATTGTTGATGATTTGATGTGTCTGGAGTTGTTTGGTTCATCTAAGCTGGTTTAAACTCCTTCGAACCAATGTAGCTCCGTCGTTTTACGGTGAACCCCCACATATGAACTCACTCGTTGGTACAAACGACTTTTTTTACACTACTATGACATTTTTTTTTTATATAATTATGATGTTTTAGATGAAAACATGCAGGTTGAGAAACAAAGCATGATCTGTTTGTGTACTTACAATATAATTTTCATAATGAAGAGTTACCTGTACAACAAAATATTCACACTAATAATTCAGTTTGGGGAACTGACAGAAAGTCAACTAAAATTTTCTGACTGTTAAAAGTCAGCATCTTCATCTTATAGGTTTCAAGTTATATCACTTGAAACCTATAAGATGAAGAGGGTCCTCAACTATTACAGCAAATTTTACAGCACTTCTTTTGATTTTCATAGATCTCATTAGGTATTTTATGTGTGTGTGTGTGTGTGTACCTGCAGGTAGAGGCTCTCGGTGTGCTGTCAGGTGTTCTGGTAGGAGCCAGGTCACACTGATCCAATAGCTCCAGCAGCTCCTCCTCTGTTGGCCCGCCCAGCGCTGTGAGACAACCAATGAGAGTCCACGTCACCCACTGACCGAATCACAGAGCTCGAGACAGTCACATACAGAGATAATGGACCAATCACGGCTCGTATTTCCCTCATGGACTGACCTCGAATGTCCCCTGCTGTTGTGTCCATGTCCTAACGTTAAAACTACACCGATTTAAAAACCTGCCCTCTGCGGTGACATCAGTGAACAATAAAGTTGTGTCAGTTGAAGAGTCTGACCTCTGATGTCGACCTTGCCGGCGATCTCCATGGCGGTGGTCAGGTCCCACATCTGGATGCTGCCGTTGCCGTGGCCGCTGAACAGGTAGCGCCGAGGCCGGGAGCCAATGCGACTCGAGCCCTCGCACTCGTGGACCATGAAGGCCGTGATGGAGGTGCCGTCCACCGAACGCACCTCACACACCCTGACAAACACACACACAGATCTGGCTCATACACAGCTGTTTTCTCTGTTCCATTTTTTCCAGAGCAGCTGCATCTCTGAGGTCTGTAATTCACTTCTTTTATTTATTGGTAATTGTACCGATGCATTTCATCTGTTTCGAACTTTGTGTCAACACATAGGCCTAAACAGCAAAACGCACAGAGATGGAGAGAGACGAGTAGAAAAACGAGAGAAAGAGAGGGAGGGAGACTTTTCCTGCTACTACATCTCTTTCTCTTCATCTTCTTTTCAGATGAAAAACAACAAAACGGTCCATCACAGTCTGGTAAAGAGCAGGAGACACTCAGTGACATATTGTTCCGTTTCTAGTGTCAGATAACAAAACACTGATTTAATGGCGGCTCATAAATACTATGCTGACCAGTGGTCATTCTGCTGATTAAATCATCGTGTTAAGGTCCTGACACTGTCTGAGAGAACGGGCTCAACATAGTGACGCCTGCAGGTCAAAGACAGTAACTGTACTGCGTGACCGGCTGCACTGACATTTAAAACGAGTGATCGCAACAGAGCTACAATTAGTCGATCGATCATTTAGTCGATCGGCAGAAAATCTAAACCGCAACTATTTTAATAATCGATTAATTGTTTCAGTCATTCTTCAAGAAAAAAAGTCAAACGTTCTCTGCTTCCAGCTTCTCCGAGGAGAGGACTTGCTGTTTTTTGTATGTGTCTTACGAAACAGTCAATTGAATATCTTTAGGTATTGGACTGTTAGTCTGACAAAACAAGCAAACCGAAGGCGTCTCTGTGGACTCAACATGTCATTAACTCAATGAAGAACTGATTACTTGAAAGAATAACTGGCAGACGGATCCATAATGTAAAATAATCCTCCGCAGGATGTTGTTAAATTAAAAATATGAAGAAATTTGAATCCTGCCCCGAATTTACTCTTTTATGTCACTGTAACAGAAAGAACCAATAAAGTGTAAACCAATAAAATACCACATCGTTAAGGAGAATCAACAGGAGTAGTAGTATCAATAAAGTCCCAACCATACCCACCCCTGCTTGATGTAGATGCATTCTAGTCTATGTACACTACCCAGGACTTCAGCTAAAGGATGGTGTGTGGTGGTACAATAATTAATCCAAGTAAATACAATCACAAAGCATCTGTTACAGGTACACGAGCTCCTCGCCTGTGAAACATGAGAGCTGTGGCCGAAACGAGTCTGAACGACATGAAAAATGTGTCTCTCACCTCTTTCCGTTGGACGACAGTCTGACGTACAGTTTATCGGTGTCCGGTACGACTCTCTGAATAAAAACCTGCTGGTCGTCTCTCTCCCCATATGGACCTGAAACCAGGAACGCACACTTACCACCGGACCCTTCTGACCTCAACCCAAACAATTCTAACTCTAACATGCCAGTGAATTTGAATGGGCTCTTTTTTTACACTCAGAGTCCCAGTGGGACCTCTGCTGGACAAAGCCTGCATTACAGCGAATGAGACGCAGTGAATCCGAGGACTTTCTAAGCGAAGGGATTCACGCCCCCCTTTAGGTGTAAATCCAGTTTGTTGGTGGGAATGAAATGTTCAAAGATCCCCTGGGCTGGTGAAGTTGGCTCGACAATATTCCCGGGAATCCTGAGCAGGTGTTTCCCGCAACCGGTCTGCTCAGTTACTGCGTTTCCAGCAGCAGTGACAGTGACGGTGCTCAGCTCACCCCCACACCCGTGGCCAGGGTAATTCTCTTCGATAACACCAGTAAGACTGACATTGGTTGTCTGGAGATTGGTGAAAGGTATTTCACCTGGTGACAGCTATTTGCTGTATTTTAGATTTTGAACCTGTCTGGCCACTCGCTGAATAGTAACAAAAGGGAGCCGGAGCAGAGTTTTAGGTGTTAGCTGAATGCCATCACTCTGACGCTAGAACAACGCAGTTTCCACCACTGATGAATATTTCTGCCATCTGTGGAATCGTTCGTCAATGTGCTGCTCAACGCTTCAAAACAATGGAGAAAACTGGAACTTTTAGCACAATTTCGGTTGACACCTGACAAAACGTAACACGGGCTTTGACCTTTACCCCCCGTGGTTGCGTGTGCGTGTTACCTATCTCTGTCCCGGCACTGCAGCCTCCGTGTCCGTCGACGTCGTCCAGGCTGAGGATCTTGAAGGAGGTGAGCGGCGTGGATCCGGGCTGGGTGGAGATCATCCCTCTGAACCGAGTCACCGTCCACGTTCGGACGTGGTTGTTGTCCGCACAAACTGAAAGACGACAAACATGAAAATCGGTGACAGGACGGAGGAGAAGCACAGCAAGCGGCAACCTGAAGGACGGAGACGGTTCTGACGACGAGGGAAAACGTGACCGACATGTGATTGAGTACGTTGCGCTGCTCTGTGGATTTAAACGCTGGTGTTTCTCAGACTCGTACCTGAAATGAGGTGTTTCTCGGACAGCATGATCTTGGTAACGGGGCTGCGGTGGACAGAGAAGGTCTGGAAGAGCTGAGGCCCCGAGCCGACGGTCTCTGGATGCTGAACGATGACTCGAACCGTCCCAGAGCTGGTCCCATACGCGATCTCGATCCAGTTCCCACTGTCACCTGATCAGATGGACTCGGCCGTGAGTGTTAGAGACAGTCTCCCAGTCTTCTCCCAATAAGCCCATAATACGTTTTCTCGTTAGTGTCATCATTTAACTGCAGCGACAACTTGAAACCGGCGGTTTCAGAGTGTTTCCCGGTTTTTAAAGCTGATTTTATTTTCTTTGTGCATTATAGAGAATAACTGAGGGATAACTTTATCCCAGAAATCTTTAAAGGACGACCAAGACGTGTCTCGGCCTGTTTGACCTTCATGTTAATCTGACAGCATTCGCTCGCATCCCACAGAACACAAATCAGGGCGAACTTGACTGAGACACACAGTTTTCAGTGGGTTGGTGCCGTCACTGAGCCAAACGAAGCTAAAGTTGTAAAGGGAAAAAGGTGCCGGCAACCGCAAGATAAGCTCGTAATCACAAAGAGCTAAAGCTATGTTTTTTTAGAAAATGCTGAAAAAAATGAGCAAAATGTCTAAACACAAGCGGCTGCACCAGAACTTTGATGAATAAAAACATGAATTATAGGTAAAATACAGTGGAAAAATGTCAAATTTTTGTTTGATACTTAATGTATTTCAGTCGCCACCAAAAAAGTACTGTAGTGTGATAACCTGCCTTAAAAAGCAGCAGTAGTATGAGAAGAGCAGCAGCATTGTTAACAAACAGCAGTAGTGTTACAGTTCCGTACTAGTTTTAGGCGTGAGGTAGACACTGAGAGCAGTGATGGCGTCTTCAGTCGGGTCTCTGTACAGCTCCGTCACCAGCAGATCGTTATCCTTCATCCTCAGAGGAAACTTCTGAACATCTGGTGAACGAAAAGAGAACCGGGACATCACGAACAGCAGTGAGTCTCTGTTCAAACGTATCCTTGTTCATCAAGTCCCATCACGTACACAGGTAACGACGACAGGTTTGACAGGTATCCTCTCGACTTGGCTCTGTGAGGCTGCACAGCTTTCAGCTGAATCCAACCAACCCAACACACAAAACGTGACGATAGAAGGCAAAGTCGTTAGTCGAGCTGAAACGAAGCGCTATCGATACTAAAATTATCATCAACTACTTTGACATTTTTCAAGCAAAACAGTATAGTGACAAAAATTCTACAGATTCTCTGGTATCAGCCTCTGAAATGTGAAGATTTTCTGCTTCTCTCTGTTTCACATGGATGTAAACAGAATATTTATAGTTTTTGTTGGTTGGACAAAACACGACTGTCTGTCCCGGCTGTGGACAGAGTCTCTATACTGACCCACCTGTACACTTCAGTGGGAAGCAGCCCACACCTTTTCTTACCTATATAGTAGATGGATCCGTTGTTGCAGCCCAGGATGAGGAAGGAGCCGGCAGTGTCATAGCTGCTGATAGGAACCACGTCCTGGTTCTGCACAGAGACGAAGGAACATTGTGCTGCTGATCACTGAACACTCGACCAAACTGCTCATTTTCATCCAGCTGTTTTACTTCCTCCTGATCACCATGCTGCTGCTTAAATGAATCCATCATTTCAGTATGTTCAAGCTCTTAATTTCTCTTATTCCTATCTGAATTTTACTCTTTGTGGACATTTCTCCCCCACGAATAGAAATAAGAAGAAGTGGGTGATTGTGAATTTGATCTGATAAATGAGAAACTCTCGTTTTTCTGCTCCGGCTGAGGTTTCGTCAGTAAATTGGACCTGACCCAGACCTGATCCGATCCGATCCTAGCAGAGAGAGAACAGCCACAATAGCAACAACATCATGATATTCTACCCATTAGCAAGCAGCTGCAATATAATCATTAAAAATCCATTCATTGTAAAAATCTGTAACTATGTGATAGAAGATAATAATCAAATAAAACAAAATTAAATTCCATCATCAGGTTTTTTTTTTTTAATTATTATTTTCTGTCACAGTGATTATGTTGCACCAAGTGTTCAGAGTTGATACTGAGTGAACTCAGATCCATCCAGTCTGTGTCCACGTCAACATAGAACCTAACCGACCCAATTAAACTGGGTACAACTTGAAGTAATCAAACTCTGGTTTCGGTTCCTCAGTATTGACCGGACCCCTAAAACCTCTATTATGCGTTACATTTTCATGTGTATCGTTGCTGGCATTAGTAGTTTGCTGATCATCTTCGGAGGCACATTGTGACCATTTTAGGAAAACGTGGACGTCTCTCGGTCCGGTTTCAGTCTCAGCTCACTCTGCATTGGTTTTAGTTCAGGCTCAGATGTTAGGACTAAATTAGAAACCGAGTTAGCTGCGCTTTAATCAGGAGGCAACCTCAACGACCTCTGGGTGTTCGGGTGTTCAGTACGATGTACAAACAAATCTTTAGCAATGAATCTTCAAAATGCGCCGACTCTACTGAATCACCAACGTGGCCGACGGAATCAGTAGCTTTAAGGAGTGGAGCGCCTCACTGGTGACCGAGAGCTCTGCTGTCGGCTCAGCTGTGACTCAGTACGTCAACTCTTCAGTAAACACATATTAAGAGACCGTAAAAGCTTAAGAAACAATCATATTCTGATCATTCTGTTGCAAATAGGCAGTAGCCTCAACGGTTCTCTTACAGGCCTAGTTCTTTACTGAGCGGAGCAGTTTGAACTGGCAACAAACCGAACTAAAGACAGAATCGGAATTAAAACGTGATCGCTTAGCTTAGAAAGAAAGGGAACAAACTACAGAACTGTGCAAAAGTACTTTAGGCACTTTATTTTTTCTATTTTCTTTATTTCTGAAAACATCCTCAAAAAAACCTCTGCACAGGGCTGTATATAGTCAGGGACAGCGAAACTCTGAACCGAACTGAACAAAGCGATTTGAATCGGCCAAACTGATTTTTGACCCGAGTGCGTCTCCACCCACCTGCCAGTGTTTGGTGACGGCGTTCCACACGCCGACCTTCCCGGTGTGGCTGGTGGCGATCAGCTGGTTGCCGACGAAGAAGAGCGCCTCCACCGGCACATTCAGACTGAAGACGCCTGCAGGAGAAAGATACGAAATCAGAACAAGTTGTTTCTGTGCCACTGGAATCTGTTGGGAAAGAGTGTGTGTGGTCTCTGTGGGGAAAAATCTTAGTTAAGGACAAACAAATTCAAGGAGGTGTCACACAGATGTCCCCCCTCCAGTCTTAGAAAATAACAGAAACTATGCTGACATGAACTGAACATTCACAAGCTGACTCCTTTCTCTTGGCACGGTGAATATAGTCATAAATTCTGAAAAGATTGAACTAAATTTATGAATACTTACTTGCTAAATGTCTGCTAATACAATTTATGGTTAATAACAAAGCTGTCAATATATACAATTAAAAAACAAACAAAAAACCTCATACCAATTTCATTTCCGTTGCCGTCTGGACAGATGGCCCACAGGATGATCTCTGTCACCGAGGCAACAGCCACCATCTTGTCATTGTCTCCCAGCGAGCCGCCCATCACCTTGGCGTTGAGCGCGACTCTGTCAATCACCCAATCCAGACGAGGAGAGGTGAAGACCTGCTGCCACCCGGTCGACTCCTTCACCCTGACAGACGGAGAAGAAACAAAGAGACTTACAACAAGTGCATTCAGGCTCCACTGGAAGAACAGGTTTAGACTGAAAAGGTGGCGGAGGCATGAAAAGCCCCTGGATAAGAACCTGGGCCACTTGTCTAGATTAGTCTCCTACTGTTTTACCTCTCTCAGTGAGGGAGCTTTTGATAGTTTGGGTCAACTGACCCATTGAAAAACATCTAAACCCGCGGTGCCCTTGATGTCTCAGAGCTCTGGACACAGACCCCGTCGCTCCAGTGCCCCAGGTTCAAGGTTCATTTTATTCGTCCATATAAACATGTACATAACGGTCGTCCTTCCCTCGTCAACCATCGCTGACTCCCAAAACACGAGCACTTCCAAACGGAATTTTTACCAAATTATATCAAATCACATCCTGAAGGAGACGCCTGCAGTCCAAAATAAAAACTGTATGACATGAATAATCTCCTGGTGCCAAAACTGTTTTACTATAAACAGTGTAAGAGGTATAACCTCTCCCTGACATTTCAGAGATTCATATGAGCTCTAAGATAAACCAACAATTACTGACAAAAAAGAACTGAAGTCTTGTACCTGTAGCAGACGACAAACTGTGTGTAGGCCACAGCGATCCAGTTATGATGACCGCAGACGATCCGAACCATGCCGGAATCTGACGACTGACCTGCACACACACACACAGACACACACACTTAACACAACACTTAACACTACTAATGTTTTACCATCCAGAGACCTAACTTTGAATCCTAGTTTCTGAGTGTGTGCCAGTGTTTACCTCCTGACGGCCTGTCTTCAGTGCTGGCCCTGCCCAGTATCCCGGAGTTCCCCAGGTTGGGGGGCATGGTGTTGCTGCGTCTGACCGGGGCCCTCTCTACGGGCATGATCCGGGCCCCCATGAACTGCGACCCCGCCACACTGTGACGGTTACGACGCTTCGCTGGGTACACTGGGACGACACAGGCGGGAAATGAAGCAGAAAGTTGAACAGAAATAAGCTGGGTCTCAATTCATGGACCCTAAGAACGTATTGTCCTTCAGCTTGGTGGAGGCAGGTGTAACACAGGGGTGCAAGGGTGCCAGTTATCTACTGTAGGTCTCGCTGTACAAAATCAGGCTCATTTTCAGGAAATTCTGGCCTAGTGCAGGAGCTCGATTCAGAAAGGAGGCTCAGAAAAGCAGCTGTATCCTGGTTGAGCCTATCTTTTCACAATAAGCCCTGCACCTCTCTGGTGGATCAGGTGAGTTGTGAAGACAGGGCGCTGTACCTGGTGGAGGCAGGTAGCCATTGAACAGCACGTTTCCGCAGGAAGACCGGTCCAGCTCGTCACACAGCTGCAGCTTACGTACTATTACAAAAAACCAAGCAGTTGTTTCGTTAGATATCTCAACAGGAAAGCTGAGCAACAGTTAAGATTCAGGTCAGAAGCGTCACAGTGTACTGACACATCCTGGAGTCCACAGGGGACCTTTTAACCACCGGAGGTCAGCGAAAAAACAAGATCATGGGGGGGGTTAAGTTGCTCTTTTAAATTGGTTCGTTCACAGCGTCTCCTGGTTCATTAAACTGATCTTTGTGCATCAGAGACGGTTAAATTATAAATGTACAGCAGTGCTTTTAACAGAGCGGAATGCATTTCATTCTCAAAGTGCGGGACAGAAAGACACCTGCTGAAAAAGTGCTTTACAGAGTAAGCAGGTACTGTTTTTCTTTTTTAACATTGCTTTGCTTTCTCCTGCTAGAAAATAAAACACAAGCACAATGAATTAATAACTGACGAGTCAAGGTAGTGTATCACATTTATGTAAACATCCTGTAAACCCTCTATAGCCCACACAGTGGCTTCCTCCCGTCTCTCGGTCTCATCATATCTCCCGACACTCGGACTTTCTGGTCTCACCCAGCGGTGTGATGCCGTAGAACTCGGCCTCGTGCATGAGCATGTGCACGTTGATGGAGCGGGGGTACAGCTCTTTGGTCCGCAGGAAGTTGAGGATGGGAGCGAACAGAGAGGGGTCCCTGTCGATGAAGATCTACGGTGAGAGAGGAGGGACAAGGGGAGGTTCACGCGCACGCATACAGCTACTAAACCACACAGAATACACACCGGTGTTATGACGACAATAACAATACCAGGATTTGATCATCGTGTCACTCAATCGACAGACAAATAAATACAGGACTACTGTACTCACAGCTCCGGTTTCATCCTTCAGAGTAGAGATCCGACCACTCAACAGACTGAAGGCAAAAACAAAACACAGACCATCCAGCTGTCAACAGCACAGATGCATTTACACCATCACTTTACTGCACATTCCACGGGGGAACAGCTTCCCAAACTCCAGGTAAAAATCGCACGGGTTAGGCGTTACCTTGTTTACGGGCAAACACACCTAACTTTGAGAACGCAGCTCTAATAACCCGAGTGGGGCTGCAACTAACGATTATTATCGTTTAAAAAAAAACACCCATCATAACTTCTCAGAGCTGAAAGTGATGTCATTAAATTCCTGTTTTAGCCAACCAGTAGCTCGAAACCAAAGAATTATTCGTTTACTATCATATATGATAAAACCAAGCAGCAAATAGAGCCAGCAAATATTTTGCATGAAAAACGACTGAAACGATTAATCGATTAACAAAATAGTTGCTGATTCATTTTCTTTTGATTGAGCCAATTAACTGATGCATCACTGCAGCTCTAAACCCAAGAAGCTTTGGTTCCGTTCAGTTTTTGTGTTTTGCTCCTTGTTCACACACTATTCCTCTGGCAAACACACACTCACAGTGCTTGATATCCATTGTCAAAAGTAAAAATCTCAAGTTGAAGCACAGTTCAAGTGCAGTTATTCTGAAGCTGAATTTACCAGCAGACCACTCTTATTCATAAAAGATCTTAGTTTACAATTTTAAATCACTGGTGTGTTTGCCGGTTAACGAGGCAACATAAAATTAGCAACATTTTGAATGGAGTTTGGCTCTGGAAATGACTAGTGTGTGTGTGTGTGTGTGTGTTTGTTTCAAACCTAGAGAAAAAGGAGTCAGGAACCCACGTCAGGGTCTGTCGGGAGGTGCTGAACCTGAAAACAAAAAAAACATTACCTCAATGACTCTTCTTCTTCTTCTTTTAAATGGCAGATTGCAACTGAGTGGAGTTTTATTGCCCCCAGCTGTTGTACTACAGAGCCCTTGTTATCAGTTGTGTATCTTGTGAATAAGCAAAGACGTCTGAGTTTTCTTTTGAGAAAACGTGTTTTTAAAGTCCATGTGTTTAATCCCATAACTTCAAGATCCTTAATTACTGTCTTTGATTTAACCCCCCCCCCTAAAAAAATAGCATGACCGATAGTCTCCATTTGGTTGCAGAGATCACAGTTTCTATCTGGATGCTTTCCAGTGAGGTTCAGAGATGAATTTAATTTTGCACACCCCCCTCTTATCCTTCCTATCTAGGTGTAATGTGACCTTCCCACCCTTCATCGAAAGCTCTCCATCCCTTTATCTCTGCGGCTGCAGCTTCATTTTACCCCCCAGCTGCTAAGCATGGTGGTGGGGTCGTGTGGCAGCCCCTTCTCTCCACTTCAAAAATCAGCAGAATATTTCCTTCGCCCAATCGTTTGCATACAACCCGCCTGCCAAGCACCTTGAAACCCTTTCCCTTTACTCAGAGTGCCCACAAATTCTGCATGGCGCCGAGCTGCCACACCTATCGTGTTAGATACCTGACACATGGGTCTGCAGACTGACTTAGCTTTTTACTGGACAGTTTACCACTTGCTGTGAACAGATACACGAAGCTGGTTTCAGAAACACCAACAAGAATGAATAGGCAAGATGCTAGATCCCGTTTCTGTAATGTTATCGCAGCCAGATCTTACGGGTTCCATTGTCGGACAGGGTCAACCACGCTGTGTGCTGTTAATGTTCCCGCGTACAAAACACTAATTAAAACCTCGTAAAACATAGAAACTTGTTCATCGTTTGATTGTGTAGACTGAGTATCTGAGAATACAGCTAGCTTAACGTTACAGCGCCTCATCGCACGTTGTTCAGCCCTAGTTCCATCGTCGGACACAAGGCAACCCTTTAATTTGGGCTCCATCCTAACTTAATTTTTGTCCCACTTTTATCCGTCTGCGTTAAATTACTTTCTTCTCTACCACCGGTGTTTGCTACGACAAGCATCACTGTGGGTCTGGAGAGTCAGTTAATGGGAATACGAAGCGTCGGGCTGTGGAAAATCTCAACGAACCGCCAACCGCTGGACACGACTTTCAGATTTGGGTTAAGAATGGCTCACGTCGAGTTTGTTCGAGTACCCAGCTGTTTATTGCGGAGACAGCCGGGTGGTCAAGCCTCAGCTGTAGCCTCTCCACAGTTTTTCCTTTTTAAAAACATCGGTGACTTGAAGGTTCACGGACCTGTCCGATAATGGACGCCCCTTTGTTAGCCGTGATCCCGGTGGCTAGCAGGGGCTAGCCGACACTCCCCAAACTTCCTCCAGTTTCTCACCTCTTCCCTCCGACATTCAGGTGGATGATGTCTCCGCTCCTCGCCGTGTTAGACATCATCTGAAGCGTCCGCAACTCGAAGACAATAACAACACTTTTAAATTTTAATCCATTTTTAGGATAACTTCAGTTTCCGTCTTGTTTTCAAGCCAACTTCCTGTCGCGCAGAAAAGCGGAGGTAAAACCCGCGCTGGATCACAGGATCAGGGAGACAAACCACCATAAACCACGGACTGGAATTGGACTGGAAGTTTTTTCTTTTTTTTCCCCCTCAACCTTCATCTTTTATTTTAACTTTTCACGGATTTTGACACTTTAATTCAAATATTAAATAAATTATTTAAGCATCAATTTTTAAGTATATTTCAGTGCGAGCATAACTGGACACAACTTTAGCGTAATACCTAAAAACATAAAAAAAAAGACCCTTTCTCAGTATTAACTGTACTTTCAGAAAATTGCAGATTTATCTCATCATCGAAGTTTTATAAAGTTCATTTCCACCAGGAATAGAGCAACTTTAATAAAATTAAGCCCTGTCAGTAGTTAGTGATATCTGCAAACAAATTGTACTTTGGTGAATGCAAAAGCGATTAAACTTGCAAATCTATGTAATAACTCACCAATTTTTAATCGATTTAATTTATTGTCATTTATTCTGCTTGTTTCATTATTTGTTTGGTTATCGTATGTTTTGAGTATGTTTGTTGAATTCATTTTATTTTTCAAACTGAACACACCCAGTTCGCTACTACACATAGTGGGCGGGCGAACAGAAACATTCAACACCTCGTCTTTATAAAAAGGATAAAACACGATTTTATTCAACAACACTTTTCGAAAAGCGAGGTGAAGAGATTATTCTGGGGAATCAGAGGTGGAGCACTCAAAAAATATTGAACAATCATTTCCACAAGTTCATGTCTCTCACATCAAAAAGATTCAGGTCTTCGACGTCAAGCTAAGACATTAAGACACTAATGAAATACAGATACAAAGGCACACACTTGATACGTATTCTTTAAATGTATTTTATTTTAATACTTCAAAGTGTACTTTTCCCTGTATGTTGTTTTGGTAGGTAAAATATCGAAATACCTGAACAAAATTTCAATATATAAATAAGCGTATCTTAAGTTCAAGTATTGATACACTGACTCCGACATCAGTGGTTTCAATTGAGCACAACTTTAGTGTAAAATGTAGATTAAAAAAAGTGTCTATGACTTGCTCAGAACTGAGTGTACTTAAAATAAACTGCATACTTATGTTTTTTACTGAGAAATAAATCGCAGTGGCAACCATTTTATCCTCGATCAGCAGGTAGCGAGCAGAACCACACCCTCCAGAGTGTAGCATATCCGATTGGCTGGTTAATACCACATTATCCAGCAGGTTCATCTTTGCCAGTCCAACCCTGAGTTGTTTTTTTTACCTGAGCCTTTTCTTCTCTGACTCCGACACTGTGCCACTGCAGAGGTCTTATTCACGAGTGATTTTTGTTTTGTTCTTGTTTTTTCCACACACACTTGCCTGTTGGACTTCTGGACTCCACTGTAACGCTGTGTCCTTGCACTGAAGTTGGGTAAAATGTTAGCATAAGAGATAGGAATGATGAGTGACAACTACAAAAACAGTAAAAACGACATTAGGCACGGTGGCGCCTTGAGCTAAGATCAATCGTTGCTCTATGACCGCTGCTCAATCCTGCACAATCAGTGGTGTTTGCCGCTACAGCCCAAAATTGCCATGTAACACACATTACTGAGTCAGTTTTTGTGTTGTTAAGGCTCTTTTCCATTTGCTCTACTGTTATAACAGCTTAGCATTTTAGATAAATGCTAAACATTAGTTTAACTACGCAGTATTTTAGCGTTTTCCATTATCTGATAATACTCTCATAACAACCGCTGCTCAGCAAACGTTGCATAGTCTCACTTTAAGCAGGTGTTTTCCATGTTTGCCATTTTATTTTATCTAAATATTGGACAAATTGAAATGTTGACCTGATGATGGCGCCAGAGGAAAAGTCAAGAGGGTCGCCAAAAGTTATTACATTTCATCCTGATATAAAAAAAAACATCTGCACACCATTTCTTCTTGAAACCAAAGAAGAAGTAAAATTCAAAGGAGGTCTTTTTTTTTTTTTTGGAAAAATCGCTCAGGTCACGTCGGCGCTCTGCTACTTCCTGTGCTGAGCGTCGATCTCTAACCGTCACCACAGCGGTGCTTCTTGAGCTGCCTGCAGCTGGAGAAGCCCGACTGCAGCGGTCACAGGAGTACAGCTTCACCCCGGTGTGGATCCGCATGTGCGACTTCAGCTGGTTGGACTGGCTGAACTTACTGCTGCAGACCTGGCATTCGTACGGCCGCTCTCCTCTGTGGAGTTTAGCGTGTCGGTAGAAGTTGTTGCGCGTCCTGAAGGCTTTGCCGCACTGCTCGCACGTGTACCTTTTCTCTCCGGTGTGGAGCGTCATGTGCTCCTTTAGACGGCTCGGCTGCAGGAATCTCTTGCCGCACACGCCGCAGTTGTTGAGCTTCTCCTCACCGTGACGTCGCATGTGGTAGACAAACGTACATTTTCGGTGGAAAGACTTCCCACAGGTAGCGCAGATTAATTTGTTTTCTTCTGTGTGGCTTTGTTCGTGAACTCTCAAAGTGCTGGCGCTGGAGAAACATTTCTGACAGACCGGACAGCTGAAGGATTTGAGGCCTGCAGGTTTTTCTCTCTGCTGATTCTGTAACATCTCCTGGTCCTGGTGCACCACCTGTTGATGCTCCAGCAGTTTAGAGCTGTAGAAAAACATCTTCCCACACAGGTCACACATAAATGGTTTCTTGGCGCCGTGAACCAGCATGTGGGTCTTGAACGCCCATGTCCCTGAGAACTGCTCCCCACATTCCTCGCACCTGAAAGGTTTCTCACCTGTGTGGACACGGAGATGTCTCTGGAGGTTGTTCTTGAGGCCGAATCCGATTCCGCACATCTGGCAGACGAAGGGTTTCTCCCCCGTGTGGACGATCTGGTGCTGCACCAGAGCTCGTTTCAGCTTGAACGCCTTGCCGCAGTCGGAGCATTTGAACGGCCGCTCCTCCGAGTGCACTCTCTTGTGAGAAAACAGATGGGCAGATGTCCTGAAAGTCTTCCCACAGGTGGCACAGGTGAAAGGTTTTTCTCCGCTGTGAATGGACCGGTGCTCCTGCAGGACGCTCTTGGTGGTAAACCGTTTCCCGCAGGTGTCGCAGATGAAGGGCCGGACCCCGGTGTGGACGGCCTCGTGTCGTTTCAGCAGACGCAGCTTACCGTACGTCTTCTCGCAAACAGAGCACTTGAAGGATATTTTCTGCGCTTGATGGCGTAGCAGGTGTGCTTCGAGGTTTTTCTGGAGTCTGAATTGTTTGTCACACTGGCTACAAGGCCACATTTGCTGACTTTTCCTGTCTCTTGCCGTTCTCACCTTGTGGGCCTGTAGGTGAGTTTGGAGAGTCTTCTCCTCGTGGAAGCGCTTGTCGCACTGGTCGCAGGAGAAAGGCTTGTCGTGACAGCTCATGTGTTGCTTCAGCTGATGTCGGTAGTGGAAACCTTTGTTGCATTTCTCACAGAAGACTCGCTTCTGCTGATTCTTCTCCTTCCTCCTTCGGTTTTTCTCCTGGCTGTTACCCTTCCCGAGGCCTGAGCGTAAGAAAAAAAGAGAAATGTTATCTCGTACTACATGAAGCACACAAAACGGTCCGCACCTGTACACGCACCTTTGTCAACAGGTATGATTCAAGAAATTAAAATGATATATATCTATATCTATACATATATACAGTCAGATGAAACCTTTCTGGAACCACCATGATTTCCTAATTTTATCCAACATGTTCTAAAATCCCCAGCAGTCTGAAATCTGCTGTCACCTGCTGACTTTCCTCCAGCCTCTTCAGGTTTGTCCTCGCTGAGCTTGGTCAAGGTTCCCTGTAAAGAGCAAGATTAACAGTATGAAGTTTGGCCATTTATCAACAAAGTCTCCAAAAAGACCAAAATTCAATTAAAGTTATAACCGTTGATGTTTTTGTGAAATCTAACCTCGTTCTTTGATACTGTTTATGGTCGGTGTATTTTCTGCAATATGCATTCAGTGCATTTACATTCAGTGATTACATCTCAGTTTTTATTGTTAGTGGTTGAGTCCGACATTCCTGCACTGGATTCAGGTTACCTTCACACGTAAACTCACTGAGCGCTTTATTAGGAACACCACACTGATACCGGGTAGTTCCTCCCTTTGGTCTCAACACAGCCTCGGTTCTTCGTGTCCTGGATTCCACCAGATGTTGGAAACTTTCCTCTGAGACCCTGGTCCATGTTGACCTGATTGCATCACATCACTTCTGCAGATTTGTCAGCTGCACACACATGCTGCCGATCTCCTGTTCTACCAAATCCCAGAGCTGTTCTACTGGATCCAGATCTGGTGACTGGGGAGGCCACTGACGTTCGCTGAACTCGCTGTCATGTTAATGATACCAGTCACCGCTCGGTGACATGTTGCATTATCCTGCTGGAAGTAGCCATTAGAAGACGGTGAACTGTGTCCATAAAGGGAAGCACATGGTCAGCAGCAATACTCAGACAGGCTGTGGCCTTCAAACCATGATTGGTTGGTATTAAAGGGCCAAAGTGGAGCCAAGAAAACATTCCCCATACCGTTACACCACCACCACCACCAGCAGCCTGGACTGTTGACACAAAGCAGATTGGGTCCATGGATTCATGCTGTTGACACCAGATTCTGACCCGAGCATCTGCTGCCTCAGCAGAAATCCAGATCCATCAGAGGCCAGGCTACATTTTTCCAGTCTCCAAATATCCAGTGTTGGTGAGTCTGTGCCCACTGCAGCCTCAGATTTCTGTTCTTGGCTGACAGGACTGGAACCTGACATGGTCTTCTACTGTTGTAGCCTATCTGTCTCCAGGTTGGACGAGTTGTTCATTATGAGATGCTTTTCTTCTCACCACAGCTGTAAACAGTGGTTGTCTGGGTTCCCGTAGCCTTTATGTCAGCTCCGACCAGTCTGGACATTCTCCTCTGGTGTTTCCGTCCACAGAACTGATGCTCACTGGATGTTTTTGTTTTTGGCTCCATTCTGAGTAAAAAATCAACCTGGAGGTCAGCAGTTTCAGAAACACTCAAACCAGCCCGTCCGGCACCAACAGTCATGTCACGGTCAAACTCACTGAGGTCACATTTTTCCCCCCATTCTGATGTTTAATGTGAACGTTAACCGAAGCTCCTGACCTGTATCTGCAGGATTTTATGCACTGAACTGCTGCCACGTGATTGGCTGATTGGATAATTGCAGGAATATGTAGGTGTGCAGGTGTTCCTAATAAAGTGCTCGGCGAGTGTACGTCCCCTAAAAAGCTGTGGTGGGAAAACACCGTGACACGTTTGTGTACACACACTCCATGAGGCTTACCTGAGTTTCAGAGGTGACCCCTGATGAGGCCACGGGTTTGTTCTCCTCCGCCGTGAAACCCGGTGGACCGTCAGCAGCCTTCCCCGTGGCCTTCAGTGAGGTTTGAAGATCGGGGGTCACCTGACTGTTCGCTGTCGGTGCAGACTGCAGGGGGTTCTGGGAAGTCTGTGTCATGGTCAGTACAGCAGCAGCAGCAGCGCCCTGAGGTGTCAGGTGAAGATTGACAGGCACGGAGGCGAGGTTGGGCAGAGGCTGACTTGTCACCATCAGAGGGGCAGAGCGCTGAGCCCAGGTCTGACCTGTGGCCACTGAAGAGCTCAGGATGGCCACCGACAGAGCTGCAGGGTCCGACACCATCTGATTGGTGTACAGGGACACAACGGGGCTCCCTGTGGCCGTCATGGTAACACAAGATGAAGCAAAAATACAATCAGAAACAATATCACTTAGTAAAGTGGAGTGTAAGTTTACTGAAGCACTGTAGTCAAGCACTCAAGCACTTTAATTTTATGCTACTGTAGACTTCTAGTGCACCACAGCAGAACTCCAAAATATTCTGGCGCACAGAGGATCAAATCTTGGAATGGATGTCGGTGGTGCGAGGTAACTAAGAACATGTACCCAGGTACTTTGAGGTATAATTTCACTCTATTTTATACTTCAACTCCACTATATTTCTGAAGAAAAAATTATACTTTTTTTTAGATTACACCACAATTATTGGACGACTGGTTACTTTTCTGTCCTATCATATTAAAATTTGCTCCAACTTGACCAGCTTTAATATTAAAATGCAACTTACAGGTAACTATTTTTGTTCTTCATTCATTAGCATATTGTTTTCACGATTAGTGTTTAGTCCACAGCTGCATCGGTTAGTCGATTGATTATTAATTAGTTGATTAATTTCAACCCCTTTTCAAGCAAAAATGAATTGCAAAAAAAAATGTGTTGGTTTTAGCTTCTTAAATTAAAGAATTTGCTGCAGACAAGACAAATCAAGCAATTTTAAGATGTTTTTGGCTGTTTCCTCCACTACTTGTTGAGATTGAATTCACTAAACCAATAATCGATTAATCAAGAGAACAAACGGCAGACTAATCAATAAGAAAAGTTGTGGTTAGTCACTGCGCCAGTTTAGTCTGTAAAATGTCAAAGAAAAGCCCAAAGTGACATCTTGAAATAGCTTATTTTGTCTGAGCAATGGTCCAAAACACAAAGACATTGAATTTATTATCATATATGACAAAGAAAAGCAGGAAATCCTCATAATTCGGAAGCTGGAATCGGCAAGTGTTTGTCTGAAAAAGGACAATGAAACAATTCACTGATTAAAATGGTTGCCAGTTTTTGGTTTTTTCAGTGATTAACTATTTGTTGCAGCTCTTCTTACACATTAATGACAGATGTCAATGATATCATAGCCTATAAACATCTGAAAGGAACCATTTGCATTCTAAATACTTTTACTTTTCATATATCAGGTGCCTTCTGCCGATAATACTTCATATTATTGCTTGACTGACATTTGGTATTTACAACTTTGAGATGTGATGGAGTATTTTTAACATTGTGGTGTGACTGATCTGTATAACATTATGATTGATAATGTATTATCACTCAATGCAGAAGTTCTTCCACTGATGCTGGCACCTGTCTTCATGTGTACTTTTCATGTTTTGTGAAGCATTCTGCAGGGCATCTTTTTGTAAGAAATGTTCTTTATGAATAAAGTATTATTTATCATTATTATCATTATTATTACTACTAGTAGCAGCAGTAGTAGTGTTGCTATGCTTCCTTCCTCCTTCCCGTCAGACCGCCCTCTCACCGAGCACTGATCCGCCCTGCAGCAGCACATGGACCGGCCCGGTCAGAGTCCTCTCTCCCTCCTCTCGGTCTCCAGCAGCTCCCGGTTTTCTCGGCTCTCTCTCTCGTCCTCTTCACCTCCCGGTCCAGGTGAGCCGCCTCCCTCCTCAGCCGGCCCACCTGGCTCCGCAGCCGACTCTCCAGCTGAAAGCCGGCCGCGAGGTTGCTCTTCAGCTCGGCCTCCAGCTGCCCCACCTTCGCCCTCAGAGCCCGGTTCTCCCGCAGCAGCCCGGAGGACGCGTCTCGGTAGAGCTCGGTTATTTTGGCGGTTAAATTTCTCCCCAGCTCCCGGAGGTTGGAACACGTCGTCGTCGCTGCTGCTTTCCCGCCTCCTCCGCCCGCGGCACCGTCCCGCCCCAGCGCGGCGAAGGTGGCCCGGACGGACACCTCCACCGCGGTCCGTGTCTGGGTCTCAAACCGGTCGTTGGCGCAGGCGTCCATCTTTCTTTCACCCGAGTTGACTCCTCCGCACCTTCCGTACGTTGTAACGTAGAAAGAAACTCTCTGCCACTTCCCCTGAAGCCAAACTCAAGTGTTGTGGTTGTTGTTGTTGTTTTGGTCCTGGGAAGTGCAGGAGAACGCAGATTTGTAGTCCGGAAGTTGCAGCTGGAGCGCATGCGTCGTGAGTGAAGCGCGTCCAGGACTGTTTATCAGTTTTGTGTGTGTGCGTGTGTGTGAACAGTTGTTAAGGCCCAAAACGAGATTTTTTTTAATTCTTATTTTATTTTTGCAAAATAAAAAAAGTAAACAAACAAACATGATTAATAAAAAAGACGAATAAATAAATTTAAAAAAGTTCAAATGGGCAATAAATATACAAAGAATATTCATTTTTTTGTAGTTATTGATCTCAGTACGTATTCAGTCTCTGTTTTAATGTATTGTTTAATTTTTAAAAATATATTTATTTTTTACCCATTTGTCTGTTTGTATATTTATAATAAACTTGGACAAATATAAATAAATGTAGAAAAAATAAATAAATACATATAGAAAAATACATACAATAAATGCAGAAATAAATAAATGCATACAAATATATGAATACATGTAGAAATTTATGGGTCAGCACATGCAGTGACGGATTATTGTGCCTTCAAACCTCAGTCCAAAAACCAGTTAGACAAAACATCTGGATCTGATATTTCACAACGGTGCTGAAAAAAGACCTACTTCAGTCCTGCCTGCCTGATTTAAAACCTGCTCTAAACTCCAGAAAGACTAAATGCTGATTTTCCCGAGCAGCAGTTTGTCCTTCAAAACTCTAAACTTTTACTCAGAAACTAAAACTTCAAACTGGGTTCTTATAATAAACCATTATGACCATGATGGAACCCACCACACCGGCTACACTGGGTGGCGGAGATATCCTGTCTGCTCACGCCGCTGCCACTGGACCCTGTCGGCCACCAGGCAGCTGGTTCACTGTTCACATGACATTAAACAGTACTTGAGTAAATGTACTTAGTTACTTTCCACCACCGTGTGAAGGACAGAAAAAAACGTAACAACAGCAATACCAAAGAGGGGAACACGTTAAACTAATGCAGTCAAATCAAATCAAAAACAAGTCACATGGAAGGTCACCTGCTCTTTCAGATTTGACCCTTTTTAAATGGTTTTAGCAAGAGAAAGGCTAAAATTCCCCACGTCGAATGCAGCATCAGCACAGCAGGGCTGCGTGCACTGGCTGCGCGTGGCCGCAGCTGTGCAGATGTTCGGTGTTGTTTCAGCAGAGATGAACAGGGATGCTCCACTTCCTCCTCTCGTGTCAGATATCTTCCTCTTCCTGCTGGATTCCTCTTCCTCCCATTCTCCTCCAGAGCGAAGCGGCGTGGCGGAAGACGCCACGCGGGCACATGTGTGTGCATCCACAGTGTCCACAAACATGTCCCACCGGGCCGCAGCTCCTGTAGAAAAAAACTGAAACTGGAGGACTCGGCGTCTCAAGGCCACTTTGGTGATTCGGCCTCACTTCTCAAGTTTAGGCCTCGACTTTATCCAGACTAAGACGTTAGACCGACGTAATATTCAACACAGAATTTCTGCCTCTATTCATTTACTCTCAGTTGAAGCCACTCACATCTGCGTGAGGTCAAATTCTCGGCTTGATTTTCATTTCGAATCTTCATCCGTTGCCGTGCTGCTGGCGGTCACGGCAACCGGGAACACTGCTCCTCAACACGTACAGGCCTCGCACCTTCGTTTTGATTTTGATCAGGAGGAGAACATCTGGCTCCTATGAAAAGACACATAACCGCCTCTATCCTGTCTTTTTTTTTTCTCCTTTGAGGAAAACAGAAGGATACTTTGGGGAATTTAACCCCAAGTATCAGCAGAGAGCTGCGAGTGTTTACGTAACGGTCCACTGGACACTCAGTCAACTGAACCCATTGAGAATTATAAATTATGAAGATGACCAGTCATCTAAGCTTGAAACAGACCAACCTGCCCACGTGGCCGGGCTGATAATAAACCGAAGCCTCTACAGGATGAGGAGAGCAGGAGGAGAAATGTTTTTCTCCAGCTGCAGAACGCGAGTCAGCAGGACCTCCTCGCTTTAGGATGAAGTTATCTCGTCCCTTTCGTTGAGCCAAGAGGCGACCCGATCCGCTGGCCCGGTTTCAGCTTTTGCCTCAAGTGGAGATCCTTTAAAAGGTCCCTGAGGCCCTAGCAACTTGCCATTTAAATTTAAAGCTTACGAGTTGCAGTTTTTTCAGTGTTGCGTCGGCGTCTGTTTCCCGGTCGACATGCGTTTCCCCTTCATCCCACCCCCGGGATAATCCAAGTACATTTCTTCGTAGCAGCGGGATTTTCACAGGAAGCTCTCAGTTCGTGTGTGGCCAGCAAACTTGGTTTAGAGCTTCGTCCTTGTAGTTTATATCGAGTTCATGTGAGTCATGTTCCCGAATTACTGACTGTGTTCAGTCACAGAAGAAGGGGCCCGACAGTGGACTTTTGAACCGGGGACGGGTCAACAGGTCAAACCAGAAAGAGGAAGCGGGGCGTGGATTGTGACGCTAAAAGTGGAAAGATGAGAAGCTAAAAAAGGACGAAGTGAGAATAGATGTCCAGAATCAGAATCAGTCTGACACACATCCTGTTATCTGCTGAGGGACAAACAGCGCTGGAGAGTGAGACAGAGACGTAAAGATTAGAGAAACAAATACAACAGAGAAGAGACACACTGTACTGGGAAAAGAAGGTGGAGTCTTGTCAGTCTGGTGGAAGGGAACCACACCTGCTGGAAACGTTCTCTCCTGCCCGTCTGATCAAACGAGCAGCAGCGAGCGGCTGTTTTAGAAACGACTGAGCCCGAGAGGAGGGAAAGCGTCGAGAGAGACGCACCGACACGCTGTCGGTTTCAGTCTGCACATGGGACTTAGTGACACTAAGAAAAACCTAGAACCACACCGGCCCACTGTGAGTGATTCGCTCCTCGTCCAGCTGAGAGGCGCTCAACATCAGGCACCTCTTCCTCTGCTCTGCCAACACGAAGCGGGGCGGAGGAAGCGCTTTTCCCCACGTCGGGCCTTCGGCCTCTGCCACTGATGTTTGAAGAGTCTCCGCTTATGTTCATCGGCATGATCAGACGTATTGAGTCACTTGTTTCCACTGTTTCTCTAAACGAGGAAATGTTGTTAAATCACGTATCCGTCAAGTCACTGATCCCGAGCACGATCGGGACCAGCGTTCTGAAGCAGCGTGTTTGTTTTCCACCGAAACGTCCGATCCTGCAGCTCAACGTCCAGCGTCATTAAACTGGTTCGTGGTTCTGTTCAGCACCCGGTTCAGGTTCAGGGAAGATCCTGGTCTGGTTTAACACAGAAAAAGTTCACAGCGACCTCAGACACAAGCTGTTTATTTACACTGAACCCAAACCAACGTCTTTCCCGAACCTGAACCAAAGAGTCGTTGTTGCCCGAACCACAGACGGGACTCTGGGTGTGAACCTGGTCTCTGGTCCAGCAGTTGTTCGTCCTGTACGCCCACCAGCCACCTCCTGGTGACTCCACTGCTCTTCATAAATGTGTCACTTCATTCATTCATTCATTCAAAAAAAAAGGAAAGTTGCCTCTGAGCGCGATCCAGCCACAGATCATTATATTTCCTGTAAAATGTGTTCGCTGTTGCAGTTCAGTGTCATATGATCATATGAAATGTCTCAACAACGACTGGATGGACGAAGGTGACGGGACAGAATCCTGGCGTTCAGGGTTAATTAGCTAATGCTAACATCAGCGTGTCAGCACGGCAGGCTGAGGTCTAGCATCGAGCTAATAGCCTCACAGAGCTGCTAACATGACTGTAGACTAGTGTTGGCCAGAGAGAGAGAGCGATGAGAGGATGAGAACAGAACCACCAGTTTCCTGGAGAGAGAGAGCGAGAGGGGGATTGCATGAGAATAAAGAGGGGGAGGAACAGTCAGAAAGGGAGAGAAAGAAAGGAAGTGGAACTCCTGCACAGCCTTGAAACGGCTCAAACTTCACGCTCTGAACCACACTGCATGTGACTCTCGACCTACACCACAGCAGTAAATCACATCACAGGAAAAGCCAACAACTGCATGGGAACCTGACTGAACATCAGACCCTTCATACGGTGAGTAAACTCCTTCTAATAGATCTATACACAGAGCTGATACTGACTCACTCACCTACGCTTCCATCAAATGATGCTGATAGTTGTGTCGGTTCGCAGTTTTCAGTTTGGTTCGTTCTGCTGTGGGAGGCAAGTGAGCAACATGCAACATAACGTGAGCAGCGTAAGGGAAGCGCGAAAGGGCCACCGCCGGAGCATTTTGAACTGCAGGACCTTAAATATTCACAGAAATATAACGTCAGGGCCCATTCTGAGTCAGGGAGCAAGAGATAAAATTTCCATAAATTACATTACATTAAGGTCCTAACAAGCAACAAGTACTTTCCTTGTCGAGTAAACAGTCGAGGGTTAATTAATTCATCTTAAAGTCTATAAAATGTCAGAAAAAAGAGGGAAAATGACCGTGATTGTTTTTCAGAGGTGACGTCTTCAGTTATCGTGTTTCGTCCGACCAGAAAGTCGCGGTGACCCCTGTTGTTCTGAAACGCTGGCTTCGACCCAGAATGGTGTTACGGGGAGAAGGAAGCTGAGCTCACGGAGCGCCTGGTTTCGAGTGTTACTGTGGTAACACCGGTGAAGGGCTTAAAACAGTTCTGACGAGGTGCTGTGGGTTATTTGCTGTCACGAAGCGTCTGTGTTTCCCATGCAGCCGCGGTTTCTTACGATGCAGTGACCTTGTAAAGAGACAAATTTATGTCATGATATGTTTAGTTTATCCTGTAAAATATGACTTAATTCTTGTAATATTACAACTTTTTAATACTTTACTCTCCTGACATTTTATGTTTTTCTCAAAAAACTATGACTTTATTCTTGAAATCTCTTTCCCCCCATATTACGTAATACAAAAATACAATAACAGGGCGACAGTAATGGTTACTTATGAGAGGTCAAGTCACCCTTAGAATGATTTTACCCTCTAAATACAAAACGAGGCATTTGAATTTATGTTCCATTACTTTACGTGCTTCACATTGAAATGTAGAAGTAGCACAAGAAGATGAAAAAGACAAGAAAACGAAGAAAAGCACTACTAGTAACCACCCACACAGACCTCGGCAGTGCTGCGTTAGTTGTGTCTTGGCTGACTG
Source organism: Xiphias gladius (assembly GCF_016859285.1). NCBI lineage: Eukaryota > Metazoa > Chordata > Actinopteri > Istiophoriformes > Xiphiidae > Xiphias > Xiphias gladius. The sequence goes on along the minus strand of NC_053406.1, from coordinate 27,702,378 downwards.
ACAGATTATACACACGTCCACGTGCTACGGACTCAACGCCCTTTTCACCACAAGATTCTAACGGACGAAAGGCCCCCAAGCTTTAGTCCAGTAAACGTGTTGCCATTGGGGAAAAGGCAGAAAAACTGCTCGATTGCCTGATTGATTGAGACCAGGGTCGCGACTGCAATCACACAGCAAGCTTTTCTTATTTTGGGGGTAATACTTTTGGGCTCGTGGCTAGGGCTATGTGGCAACGGGTGAAGAACAGAGATCGGAATGACTTGTCGTTGCTTCTCCTCAGTGCGAATACATTTCCTGTCTGTGGCTTTTAAGAACCACACTGAGCACTTCAGTGTGAGAACTTCTGGGCTCGCCACAATTTACCAGCTGGTGCGGTGATACGCGACAGAAAGACAGAGCTGTGGGAGAGGAATTCACTGCTGTCTTGTGTGAAATAATGTGACCGCCATAAACACAGGAGATCAGAAGACACGATATTTTTTCAGACAGGAACTTGATAATAGCTGACGATTCAGATCAGCGCAAGAAGCCGCAGTGTGATGACTTTAGCCTTTAGTGTTTCGGCTCCTTTATAGCCCCGACAGGTTGTCTTGGGTTGAACCCTCAGCAACGACCAACTGGGGAAACAATCACCTGGCACCAGCCGAAGTCGCAGGATCCACGCTGGGTCGGGTCAGGACGGGGGCTAAAAATAATTTAATCAGTCCTCTTGTTTTTACAAGAGTGGATGAAGCAGGACTGAAGTGGAGCCTGAGTGTGTGTGTTGGACTGGGATGAATCAGAAGTAGGGGGGAAGTGTGTGTGTGTGTGTGTGTGAACAGCAGGACAAACAGGAGTAAAGGAGGCTTTTTATTTGTGCACGTGCCTCAGTGTAAACAGAGCGCTGTGTGTTCGGTCCGTGAACACAAAAGGCTTCTGTGGGGAGTTAACGGGACAGACGGAAACTGCTTTTGTGACTCCTTTGTTGATATGTGAATGTAAAGTGAGTTACGGTGAGAACAAGACTATGAGTCTACAGCCCCGCTAGTGTAAAGAGAACCAAACTGTTACATAGATAAACCAAAGCCGGACTAGTATGAATTCTGATTTGATGATGGCACTACATGAAAAGTCAGAGGATCACCAACGTTAATGCAGTTCATCCTGAGGGGAACATGAATGTCTGAACCAAGTTTCATCACAATCCGTCCAGTAGTCGTTGAGACATTTCACTGGATGAGTGAGACGTTTGACCTGTAGTTGGTGCCAGGGAAAAAGTCAGAGGATCACCAAAGTCCTCAGAGTCTATCCTCTGCGGACCTCGAATTTCGGCAGCGAGTTTAAGGCCAGTCCGTCTGACAGTTAAGTCCAGGTCTTCCTCTCTGATTCGCAAACACGAACGTCACGGTGGCGCTAGAGAAAAAGTCAGGTGATCACCAAAGTCAGTGGGATTCGTCCTCTAGAAACCATGAACGTCTGTTCAAAATGTCACCACATCATGCCACAAAGAGGAAACTCCATATTACCGAAATATTTATTTTGATCCCAGACGAGCACCGAATTCGTCCCAACCTGGCTCAAGGCCGGACAAAGGAGGGGAGACCGAACACGAGTCGTGGCCAAAAACTAACTTTATTTTGCATAAGCGAAGGAGATTAACATAAAGGACATAAAAAGACGGCAGAAAGAAGAACGCTGGCTGACTGACACCAGTCTCTCCCGACCGACCCCTCCACCCGGGGCTCCTGCAGGGAGAGGCCTGCTCAGAGAGGGTCGTCACCAATATTTCAGTCTGGACTAAAGTGGTGCGCCGTCTGACGTTACCATCAGTAGAGCCAATGCCGGTAGTTGGTTAAAAACACAGATGCGTAGTATTGGCTGGCACTTTTTCATTGGTTTGTAATTTTTTGCTGTTTTACAGTATATGTGCGACGTTGATTTAACGACCAGGAGAAAACACAAAAATAGAATATGCGGGAATATATCACAGAATCATGATTATGTTTAAACTGTGTTGTGTTTCCAGGGATGGATCACCTCAACAACACCCGCCTCCCCACCAACCATTCAGACTTCAGCAGCACCTTCACCCTCAAGGTGCTCCCCCCGCTCTATTTCGTGATCTGCATTGTGGGTTTGTGCCTGAACGGCGTGACGCCTGGATCTTCTTCAGAGTGTCCAGCGACTCGGGTCTGGTGGTCTACCTGAAGAACATGGTGGTGGCCGACCTCCTCATGCTGGCCACCTTCCCCTTCAGGCTGGCGGTTCAGCTGGGTCTGGGCAGCTGGCGCCTCCACGTGGTCATCTGCCGCTACACCGCCGTGCTCTTCTACTCCTCCATGTGCATTGGGATCCTGTTCATGGGCCTCATCAGCCTCGAGCGCTTCGTCAAGATCGTCCGACACCTCCTCCTCCTCCTCCTCCTCCTCCTCCTGCAGGTCCAGTTTGGGTGGGATGTCCATGCTGCACCTCCTGCAGAACGTCAGCTCTGCCAGGGTGCTAGCGCTCCTCACCTGGAGCCTGCTCCTCCTCTGCGTCCTGCCCAACGTCATCCTGACCAGCCGTCCGGCCAACGAGGAGAACTCTCGGCACTGCATGCAGCTGAAGACGCCTGGGCGTGCAGTGGCACCGGTGTCACGCAGCTCTTCAGCGTGTCTCTGTTCTGGGTGGCGCTGGTCCTGGCCTTCTGCTACACCTCCATCGCCCACGGGTTTACCAGTCGTGCCCGCGTGCGCCGCAACAGCAGCGGCGTCTGCCGCAAGTCAACCGCAGCATCTTCAGCATCCTGGCGGTGTTCTTCGTCTGCCGTGCCGTACCACATCTGCCGTGCCGTACACTCTGAGCCAGATGCGTGGGCGCGGAGCTTCAGCCGGGGGCCCAGTTTCTGCTGTTCCAGCTGAAGGAGGGGCGCTCTTCCTGTCGGCGCTCAACGTCTGCCTCGACCCCTCATCTACGTCCTGATGTGCCGGACCTTCAGAGAGTCGCTGCTGAGAAACTGTCGGGAAAGAGAGCTGCGAGGAGGTCCCCTGACCACCGCCCAGAGTCTGAGCAACATCTAGGAGGAGGAGAGAGGAGACAAGGAGAGGTGGAGAGGAGAGGATATTTTAAAACCATAACCACTGTAATTTACCGCCAACAGACGCTGGAACTGAGCATCAGAGACAATAAAACCTTATCGTGAAGTGTCAGGTCTCCATCAGCTAAGCTGATTTTAAGAAGGATCAGTGCATCAACAATGCAACACTTAACATTGAAATGTAATCATGTAATAAGCTAATAGAAATGTGCATTAAAAAATACAGGATTATGTATATAAAATGGTGATCAATTAAATAACATTATGCTGTATATTATTAAATGAGATGTATGCAATACGTAGGATTCACAAAGCTTCAGATTCGTTTTATTTATTGATGAAGAACAAGGAAAAGGAAAAGGAACGGAAAGCAAAGGAAGACGCCACGTTGTGATCCTGGTTAGCCGTTGTGGAAGTGAAACTGGACTCTGGAGACCAGACTCTGCGGTGATGTCCAGTTCTCCTCCGGCATCACGTTACTGGTTTTTAACTGTTTAGTGAAATCAGCTGATGTGGTTTTGCGGCCCCGAGGTCGCGAGCCACTCTTCTCTCCGCAGCTTCGAATATTCGTACATCTGAGCTGAGGGTGTTGCTGAGGCTGAACCGTAAATTTTATTTAATCTCATGGATTCAACCAGCCTGTAAAGAACTGCTGAACTTTTTGCCTCAGGACTGATCAAATAAAATGTCATCAAATAAAACATTTGAGCTGTAAAACAACGTAAGAGTTCTTGCAGCTGCTTAAACACGTACTACTGTGTGTTGTTTGCGTTTCACTCCACAAGGGTGACGGTGTTTCTAAAATAAACCCAGACAGATATTTATTCTCTCCTCCCTCCTGGTTTTATCCTCCCTTTTAAGTCCTTCATATTCACATGTACATACACATCACTCTTCATTCTCACAGTCGCCCCTGAAAACTGACGCTGCCGTTTGCTGCACCTCCAGATGTGAATATAATCCTGTGTTAACACTGCCCTGCCGTGGTCACAGTTTGTAATTCTAATTATATATATATATATATATATATATATATATATATATATATATATGCACATTAATGAGGTCCATAAGTATTTGGACAGTGAGACAATTTTTCTTCATTTTGTCTTTGTAAACCACCACGTTGGAGTTGAAACTGAGGACTATGTAAGAAAAGCGTGGCCGTAATTCCTA
>NC_053406.1:27589032-27697644 GCF_016859285.1 Xiphias gladius | reverse complement strand
TAAGCGAGCCGTAATATTTAATATTAAAATTTTCCTCCAGCTCGTAGCGAATGCGGTGAAACAGTCGTTGCAGCTGATCGCAGGTCAGCGCTGAGGAGGTTTTTAATGTGTCCAGCTAAAGCTGCGAGAGATGCGTCAGGTTGTTTGTTTGTAACCGTGTCTCTAACCAAACAGCTTTTCTAACAGTCTCTTTATAAAATAACAGACTCGCGAAGATGTGACGGAAGAGTCGTGTTTTATTCCAAAAGCGTTTCTTCAACTCTACATTCACACTAGTCAACAGCAAAACTAATCGGCAGCCGATAGAAAATGTCTTTGAAAAGCTGAGTCCGACAAAATCAAAGTCCACGACAGTCGGCTCCGCAGTCCTCACCCCTGGGGGTTGCTACGGTAACCAGCTCACCTTTAAGGTAAACCACCGCACACTCAAACACTCAGAGAACAGTTCACACCGAAAAAGGTCTGATTCCAGCTGTGCTTTCTTTGTTGGTGTCCGTCTTCACCCAGGGACCAGCTGCTGTCACATTCACATCGTGAGAGTAAAACAGTCAGAATCGTTTCCAAAAACCAGATCTAAGCGTCAGGAATGGACTAAACTGTGTCTTCATCTGCGGCTAAGCCAGTGACTAGCTGCTCCAGAACCAGAGGCATAGCGTCGTCTAGCTCTACTAAGACGTGGGGTCGCAGGTTTTCACTCCAGCCCGGTCAGTCAGTCCCCATCTTCCAACCGCGAATCACGAGCATTAAAACCTAAAATGTCCTAAATGTGACCTCAGAACAAACGTCGTTTTCATGACACGTTTACGAATAATACTAACACCTCTGTTTCTTTATGAAGACCAGCAGCTGGTGAGGATGATCCCATGATGATCTGTGGCCATTCGAGCGCACGTGTATTTGTTCATTCACTGGTAACGTGGTCTACGATGATTTCAGGGCTTCACTTTTCAGTCAGGTAAAAAGTTCTTCTGGACGAGGGACTTAAGGAAACGTGAGCTGTGTTCCCTTTAGTTTAAGGGTCGGCCATGTTCAGGCCTGTCAGCAACTGAGTCGTCACAGTTTTGGTGTAGTTTCTTTGCAGCCGCCTGTAGAGTCAGTAAGAGGCTCAGGATTCGATCTGGGGGCTCGTCCCTCTCCGAGCCAAACTCTAAAATACTGTCGGCAGTCGTTCGTGAGAGAACCGACGAAGCGCTCATCTCCAGCAGAACAGAAGCTGCGCTGCATAGTTTTACGGCAGATCGCTTCTGCCAAAGAGAAAAGTTTTGTTTTAAATCGTGAAGCCAGGTAGAGAGTTCTCACGAGTCCTGCATCACATTATGACCTGAAGAAAATGTATCTTTCCCCGAACAGATAAGAAACAGGCAACTAAATGTGGAGTGGGACGGATTAACTTTCTGCAGCGCGGTTCAAGTCTCATTCACTCCCGTGTTGATAAGCCTCAGCGGACGCGGAGCTGGATTTGGTCCCAGAGCGACGACAGACGGGAAACCCTCAGGCCTTGGCGTCGAGCATCTCCAGCAGCAGTTTGTGGAGGGGGATGCGGCGGTGGCGGTGCAGGCGCAGGAAGGCCTGCGCGGCTCGGTCGGCGGTCTGGCGCAGCAGGGGGAGGCTCATCAGCAGCCGGCCCGCCCGGTGCCGCTCTCCGCGGGACGACTCGTACTCCTGCAGGGCCTCGTGGAGCCCGTCCTGAAACCTCTGCACCGAGTCCGGACAGTCCACCGGCTCCGCGTCTGACGGACGGGAGAGACGGAGAGAGGACGTCAGTAAGTACATTTACACTCGAGCACAGTTTTCGGGCAACAGCGTTTTTCTTGGGCGGTTTAGAGCTGATTAGTTGATCAGAGAAACTGTTGCTCGAATAAAACAAGTGATTTAAAAACATCCCCTTGAAATGTATGAAATGTGTGTATGAATGATTTTTTTTTTTTTACAATTAATGACCAAATAATTAATCAAGACAGTAATCAATAGATTAATCAACAATGAAATCAATAGTTAGATGCGAGCCCAGATTATTTCCATTTAACGTAGCTTTATACTTCTACCCCACTACATGTGTAGTTCCTGGTTATTTTTCAGCTTGAGATTCGATGTCATAAACGTGTGTTTATAAAATACGATGCATTGTTACCGATGAAACCAGTTGTTCCAAATGCAAATCAATGGAAGCTCGTTTCTGCCAGAAAATAAGAAAATACGCACGGAAATTTAACGTTAGTATGAATATTTTTGAAGTCACAGTCTGTGCTTTAAGTCAAAGTTGCAGGATACTAAGTTCAAATTCTGTCTCCTGTGACCAGATCATTGATCCTGAGTCACGGAGGCTTCAGCAGCGTTTTGCTGTTGTAGTTAAAAGCAGCTCCACCTGGAGCAGCTCCGTCAGAGACGGGGAGAGAGTTCAGTCCACTGGTTCCCAACCCGGGGGTCGGGCCCCTCCAGAGGGTCACCAGATAAACCTGAGGGGGTCGTCAGATGATTCACGTGGTGCGAAAGAAACTCAGACACGAATTTGTTTTAATTTCGCTTTTTGTGAAACGTTGCCGCGTTTTTTCTCTCTGGGCCTCGAGCAACTATTTAAATGAAACCATGTGAGAAGTTTAAAAGGCAAATTTCTCTTTGCTGGAACTGACAACAACTCAGACATTAGCCATTGTCCTTAAACACACGCACTGCAGCCCTGAACTGATGTAGACATTGACCGGAGGAGCTGTAGGTGAGAACGCACATGTCTGAATCAGTTGGACCGGACGCTAAACAGACTTTACCCTGTCAGCTCCCCCGGCACACGGTACGTGTGATGTCCGACTGAGCCGATGTGTGAACGGAGCGGGTCATTGTCGGAGAATTCACGGCGAGCGAGCGGGCGCCGCCCCTGACACGTGTGAAAAGGCAACTCTGCACAATGACCAGACCTGATTCTCCACTGTTCGCGTGAGAAAACGGCTTTAGACATTGTTCTTTATGTTCTTTAGTTCTTGAGGCAAAAAGGTTGGAAAACGTCTGGTTTAATCTCTAACAAGACTTTTTACTCTACAAGCTTCTTCTACGGGTTTTAAATGTAGAATCTTAATTAAAAAAATAACTGGTTGTCAAATTAATGCAGTGGAGTAAAAAGTACAAAGAAGCAGCAGACGGAAATACTCGGGTAGAAGTGCTTAAAAATTGTACTCAAGTACGGTAGTGGAGCGAATGTACTCAGTTACTTTACAACGTAATATTACGTCTACCTATAAACCAAAGAGGAGGGAAAAAAGAAATAAGCCATGAAGGGAAGTCAAACAGGTCCGAGTCCGTCAGTCCGACGGCACTTTGGACCGAAAGGCGCGTCTGCCAGCGTCTTCGTACAGATGTGTGTTTACGTCGTAACTAACTCATTTCCACCTCTGTATCGTTTCTACAGCAACGGGCAACACGAGCTTTACTGGACCGTACAGCTGCACCTGATGAACCGGGGGACAGGGACGGGGAGGGGTCGGGAGACAGTCAAGTGGGAGATAAAAAAAAAAAGGTCAAGGTCGGTCAGTGGGTGTTTGCATGACACACACACACACACACACACACACACACTCACACACACACACAGACGAGCATCCTCTTCTATTGTGTGAAATATTGATGTTCCGACTGTTAATGGGCTGAGCAGAGAAACCGAGACACACATCAGGCTGAAATACAACACACACACACACACACACACACACACACACACACACACACACACACACACACACACACACACACACTGTCTGTGTCCTCCGGCTGACAGTTAAGTTTATAGATCCAGAACCGAGTCTATCAATAAAGTTTATTGATCCGAGGCTCAGACAGTGGGAGACTGACCAGACTTCAGCTGGAAGGACCAACCACTTACCCATCATGCACTGCTTCAACAGGGGTCTTTATTACATACAGTCGCTCCACTGTTAGCATCCTTAGCAATGCTAGCATTCCCCACTGAACCAACCAGAGCTGTGTGTGTGTATCTGGTTCCTCTGAGCCACAGAGCTCCATTAAAAACACACTGGTGAGTCTCACTGTTGCTCTGGGGGACATGTTCCTTCATCTCCATCAACACACACACACACACACACACACACACACACACACACACACACACACCACCCTGCTGCCACAAATACTCACTACAGCACCAGATGTGGATTAATCCGCCGCTGAAAATAGTCCCCAACAAATGCACGCAGTTTTTATTTGTTTAATAAAAACTGCAGCGAGCGGCCGTTTCAGGAAAATGACTGAGCCATTTTTCAAAAGAAGAAACTAAATATTTGTGAGGTGTAAAGATTCACGTCTTCGGCGGGAACCGACGGGCCACAGACGGAGGAGGGAAGGCGTTGAGAGACGGACCGACACGCTGCTGGTTTCATTCTGCACATAGGAATTGTTGATTATAAGAATTAAACAAAACCCCCCCAAAGAAAAATAAATAAAACAATCGCAGCCTCCTGTTTCTAAACAAAAAGTACGTCTCTAGAGCCAATCAATACTGCAAAGCTTCAGCCCCCAGCCGCTGATCAATATCAATAACCACTCCACTGGGATCAATAAAGTCAGACCTCCCCTCCATTCACCCCCCCCCAACTTCTCTTGTCTTCTAATTGTAAATCAATATCAGATTTCATGCTGTTTCTGTTTGTCAGGGGCAGATCTACGGGGGGGGGCAAATAACCCCCCCCCCCCCGGGCCCTCCAGCTCCTAAAGCTGTAATTGTAAAATACTGTCACCACTTTGTCCCTCAGCTCTTTAAAGCACCGAAGCAGGCAGGAAATAGTGTGTGTGTGTGTGTGTGTGTGTGTGTGTGTGTGTACCAGAATTAGCGAGCGCCATGGCCTTCAGCGTCACCACCTCCTCGGGGCTCAGGTCCATCGCCTGGTATTTCGCCGTCAGGTGACGCAGCGCCTCGTACAGGTCGGCCAATCCCGCGGCTTGACACTGACCCGCGCCGAGCCGCAGGTTCCCGGCGAACGCGACCTCTTCCCCCGCCACGCCCTGCGAACGCCAGGCCACGCCCACAAGCAGCGCCTCCATCCAACCGCTCTGCAGCAGCGACATCTGATCGACCAACGAGAGCCCGGAGAAGCCTGGGAGGGGCGGGGCAGAGCAGGCGTCACTCGGGTGCGTACGGAGGATAAATTTACCCAAAATTAAAATTACAAGAGGAAGCGGTAGATAGTGAAACTGAAGGTTTCAACCAAACGAAAGGAAAAGATTCCAAATAGAATCCAATACTAAAAGGACAGATCGATGGAAACGTAAAGTCAAATTGAGAGTGAAGATGTGAAGTTGGCCTGATTGTCCCGAGTAAAACAAGGAGAATCTCTTTTCCCTCGGCCTTTCAGCTTCCATCCTAGTCTGAATTCTGGGTAACACGCTCGCGTGGAAGAGCAGGCTGAGGAGGATGTTTACTGAACCACCTCCCGCCACGAGACCGGAGTGAACGCGGTCTGCAGTGTGTACCTGGGATCTGTTTGGCCCAGCCGATCAGGACCAGCAGCTCCCTGTTCAGGAGGTCACAGAGGGTCAGCAGGGTCCGCAGGCTGCTGTCGTTGGTGGAATCGTCCTGAGTGGCGGCCAGCGGGGCGGGCTCCGTCAGCAGCAGATGGGAAATCACCTTGTTTCCTGAAAGACGGGCAGGGGTTAAAGAAAATCCCGGGACTGGATGGAGCGAGGAGCTGGATTCGGAGCGTGTGAACTCACTGCTGCTGGCGGACTGACAGTACGGGCCTCTGGTGTATGAACTCAGCCCGGTCTCCGCCCGCCTCTTGTACTTCTGCCGTCCTCCTCTCACCCGGTCCATACGGACACCTGAACCACAGAGAGGCTGTTTAATGTTCAGCTAATCCTGCTTCCCCCGTCCTTTGTGGTCATTTGAAGTCTCTTTCTGTCTGTCTTGTCTCTCGTCGAGTCTCGTTTTAGTCATTTTGGTCTGTAGTCGTTTGGAGTCCGTCTCTTGTCATTTACTTTTTCTTTCTGCTCGGTCGGTCTCTCGTCGAGTCCTTTTTCGTGGCCGTTTTGTGTCTCTGTGTCTCTCACTTTCCATTAAGAAATCTTAAGTGGGACGTGTCCCTGACTGACGTGACGTACCCTCCCTCATCATCCCGGCCTGGAGACACTTCTGGAAGCGGCAGGCCTGGCAGGATTTCCTCCTCCGCTTGGTGATCTCGCACTCGTTCATCACCGGACAGCTGTACTCGATGTTGCCTTGGTAACCACAAGTAACTTTATTTAGACAAATACGTCATTAATGAGCGATAAAAATACGGCCTTGAAATGTGCAGTACTTTCCGATGATATAAATATTATTTCGATCAAAACGCGTCGTCTCAGTTTGACCCTGCTTGCGTTTGACTTTCCGTTCTCTCTGTCCATGTTGTCATCCTGTCCACTCTCACACAAATCTATAGACAGTCTGTCCAGACGCCCCCCACGCCGCCGCCGCCGCCCTCCTCCCATCGCGGCCGCTGCAAGTGTTAACCGGGGCTCGAACGCCACGGTCCTGCTAATGGGAAACCGCGGAGCAGTGACAGGAACAAAACGGAGCGGCTGGAGGCCGGTTCTGCACTGACCGGGTTAACTCTGGGTTTACGGACCCAGAGTCTGTTCACATGAAGGAGGCGGAGCTGTAAAGTACATCGGGTCAAGGTTCCCGCGGGGAAATCAGGCGAAAAACTGAAATTCAAATCAATACAACAACAGACGTCAAAGTGCCTCTAGGGAAATCGGCGTTATTACCCATCAGTGATCTCAACCTGGACGCTATCTGACAGTAGTCGTTATCTGATGTGGAGAATAAAACTTTGAGTCTGAGTCTGAGTTTGAGCAACTGGAACGGAACGATTTTCTGATCCGTTGAGTTTTTGAAAAGACGAAACTTGAAATGAAGTTTCAGTTGTAGGAGAAATCAGAAGGTGAAAATATGTAAATGCTGCAAATTCAGTGGTGGTTGAATTTCACTATTTTCATAACTAGGTTTTCAGGTTTTGGTTATGGCCTCTCTCTGCTTCCGTAGCTCCGTGAAAAACGTACTCGACAAGCGCGGATGACTGAACTGATGAGACGCGACCAACCGACCAATCAATCGTCTGAACCCTGGGAGGCCATTAGCTGATCTGAATCCAGCTGAAGTGAGATAGAAGCAGCTGACGATTTCACACACTAGTCAATGCACCGATCGGATCTGCCTCTTGATTCACTTATTAATTAAACACACACACAGAGTCGTTCTCACCTTGGATGGTCCTCTTGAAGAAGGCCTTGCAGGCCTCGCAGGACGCCACGCCGTAGTGGTAACCGGACGCAAAGTCTCCACACACCAGGCAGAGCCTCTTGGGCCCCGCCGCTCCCATCGGGGTCCGGTAGTCGCCCCTCAGGATGGAGTCGACCTGCGGACGGAAAACACAGTGAAGCCTCCGCGCCGACCTGATCCGCTTCAGAGGCATGGCGCTGAGGAGGGGGCAGCGGTGGCGGGATGCTACCCCTCCCGCCACCGTGCGAGGAGGGGTAGCATCCCGCTACCCCTCCTCAGGGGTAACAGGACTGAAGCTGCACTTATTTCGTTTGCACTCGCGTTACATTGTTCTCGTGGTTCTGCTGAACCTCGTCTACCGGCTGCTCCACTTAGATTTTCTTTTTATTTCCACTTTTTATTTCCACAACTTGATCTTCTGAAATACAACACATTGGTAACCACCGGTCTAATCTTTACCACGGTTTTAAACGTGTGACCCCCGACAAGACGAGACCGTTGCAGATGCGTCCGTTGTTTTCACTTCCACCCAAGAGATTTTTCCCCTTTAAACTGTTCTAATGATCAAATACTACACAAAACAAAAACCGAAACCAGGTCAGTGTTTCTCCTTCTGTCCTCTCCCGTGAATCATGTGACGACCCCCTCAGGTTCACCTGGCGACCCTCCGGAGGGGCCCGACCCCCAGGTTGGGAAACAGTGGACTAAACTCTCTCCCTGTCTCTGACGTAGCTAAAAGCAGCTCCATCTGGATCTGGACTCTAAAAGCTTCTTTCACACCAAATTATGACAGATTTGATCTCACGTGAGAAAATATGATGATTCAAAAAAAAAAAAAAAAGAAAAAAAAAAAAAAAAGTTCTCGAAACTAGACTGAAGACTGAAACGAGCACTGAAACACCGGCGCGCGGCGCCTCGCACACCCCCTGGAACTGGATCTGAACTGGACGGGGGCGGCCGGGCGCCCACAGAAGAGGCCGCAGGAGGAGGAGGAGGAGGAGGAGGAGGAGGAGGAGGAGGAGGAGGGGGGGGGGCGGGGGGCGAAAAGTGACGGGCTGAGGGGGGGGCGGCGGGCGCCAGGGGGGAGAGTGGAGGAAGGAGATTCAAAGAAAAAAAGAAAAACCTTCTGTGTGAGTGGCGAGTCTCTGTGCACTCGAGGCCTCGGGGGCCGGGCGGCGCCCGACACTTCCGCCTCGCCGAACTCTCTCTCCTGGGAACTGGATCCTCCGCGCGGCTCGGCTCAGCTCAGCAGAGAGAGAGGAGGAGAGGAGGAGGAGGAGGAGGAGGGAGAGGAGGGAGGGGAGGGGGGAGAGGAAAAAGGTCTGGGCGGGGCTGAGGCGGCGTGCGGCCAGGGAGGAGTGGAGGAAGGAGGCCGGAGACCGAGCTTCATCACCGTGAGAGCAGGAGGAGGAGGATGAGGAGGAGGAGTCCAGGAGGCTGAGGAGGAAGAGGAGTGTGAGATTTAACAGTCACAGCTCAATCTGCAGCGATGGAGGGAAATCTGAGGAGACATCGATTAAAAGACGAGTCCCGGGGCCGACGCCAGGCCTCAGGAGTCTGAGTCAGACACTGTCAAAGGTCAAGGTTTGTCCTGTCCTCGCCGTGCACGGGAGGAACGACCACGTCAGTTGAAAAACCGTGGATCTGTCCTTCAATGTTCTCCTAGGAGGGAAAGTTCTCGTCGTTCTCCGCCGTTACTATGACAATTGAGCAGAGGAAATGTCTGGACGTGTGTTTATACGAGGATTGTTTCCCGGTACGAGCGTCACGGGGTCCGCGCCGTCTTTCTCGAGGTCGTTTCACCTCGGGAAGCTTTTCAGGCTTTCCTGTCAGAGGTTTGTGGCCTGCGTCTCGCTTGATGCTGTTGGATGTTTAATCAGCGGTGGAAGACGAATTCGGATTCTTTACTCGAGTAAAAGTAGCAGAGCCACTCAGTGAAAATACCGAGTTACAGAGGAGGTCCGGCATTTCTGTGCCGTTTCCCGGGTTGTGCTTGCGGCGTCATTTCTAAGGTTTCGTTTCATATTTATTCAGGTTTCTGCAGGTTCACCAAGTTAAATTTAGGACTTTTTTAGAGCTTTTTTACCTCATAGGATGTAGTTTAAGATTAAGATATCAATGAAAACCAGCAGGGCTGATCAGGCCTAGAATTATTCACCAAGCGCATGAATTTACTGACATTTGTGTCCCACTTTTGTCAGTATCAAAAATTCTAATAGAATCTTTAAACCCGACCCGGACCTGGACGAGCCGCAGCAGAAAATGGATGGATGGATGAAGGAGTAACGAAAACCCGTCCGTTTAAAGGTCCAGGTGTTTTACACAAGGTCAGACAGTTTATGGCTAAAATCACAAACAGAAACATTTCATAACTAATGTTCCCGACATTTAAGAGCTTTGTACATGAAATCCAAGACTTTTTATACCTGTGAGGGAAGTGAAGTCAGTGGTTTAGAAGACTTTTGAAGACCTGCAGATCTCCTGCTTATTGCTTGTCTTATTGATCAGCCGCATCACCTACGGTTGGACTTTATTCACCAATTCATCGACCGACTGCGTTTGATCCGTGTTATTTTTAGTTTCGTGGCGAAGGGGCCTCCTGAGCTGCACACGTGGTCTCTTGGAACGGGTTTATTTGTCTTCTGGCTTTTTTTTTTAAACTTTCATATATTGTTTGCTGTGACCTGTTTATCTGACTTGTGTGACCGAACCAGTTTCCCCTCTACTATGCTGTATCTTTTAACCCAGGGGGGCGTTTTGTCTTCTGTCTTTGTGTGTGTCCTGTTTCACGTCTCACGTTGGTCTTTAATAGATATAGTGTAAATCAAAATAAACAAATAAATGAGTAAAGAATGAGCGAGAGCGAGTTTCTCACCGCTGCGGGCCGAGGAAGTGATAGTCGCCAGTCAGACAGAAGTCCTTCAGCTCCATCCTGAACCTGATCCCAGATCCGCTTCAACAGCCCCAGAGACAAACTTCAGACCTGGGGCAGCACCGCCTCCGAAATCTGATGAATCCGACCAAAAAAACGACAGAGGTGCTGCGTTTACACGCTCAGCTCTCTGTCGGGTTTTCTGATGGTGCTTTGAGGTCCGGTGAAAAGGCGGGAAATAACAGGGAGAAAAAGTTTCCCAGAACTCCTGCAGAGAGAAGAGGAGGAAGGCGGGATGAGTGTCTCAACCTGGTGCAGATGGAGGCAGGCAGAGGTGTCTGGTGTTATTTATCTGTTCCTCCTGTCATCACAGGGGACGGGAGGGGGGCAGGGCCTGCAGGAGCAGCCAATCCTCACGCAGCGTCACCGGTCTGAGCAGAGGATTGACTTCTTCTTCTATCGTCTCTATTGATTTGGACAGTGACAGATGTAGGCCACGGCCGCCTGAAGCTCCTCTCTGCTGATGACGAGCTGCAGCTTTTTCTCCTCTGGACCTTTACGTTAATCTCAACAGCTGATCTGCAGGCAACGGACCGAGAAAGTACCGGGAAAGAATAAACACGGAAGTAAAAAGAAAACTAAAAAATGTTCAGTCGGGTTTCAGCCTTTTTCTTTTTTTTAAAGGTAGCCCTCTACATCTCATCAAACACCAGATAGATTTACTTTCAGCTCTGGGTAACTTCAGACAACAACGAGCAGAAACACCTCCGGCCCAGGACACGTCCTCCGTGTTGTCCCCGGGAAACTTTTTGGGACCTGAGGAGGAGTTTATGGTCTAAAATTACACACGTTTCACGGGCTCAGTTTTGAAGACCGATCTGGTAATAGAGCTAATTTTTCTCCCCCAGGGTTGCATGAACATTCGGGAAAATAAAATCTAATAAATAACCATCATTAAGATATGATATGTAAAAAATATATATACTATCTTTTATAAAAAAATTCTGTGGGGACTGTGATGGCTCCGGTCCACATACTGGAGATTTCTCTTCAGTGTTTATGTTGATGAAATAAAAACTCTGCCACTCGCCCAGTCGCATGGAAACGCCGGCGATACACCCGGTCTGTTTTTGTTTCTGTGTGTGTGTGAGAGAGAGAACAGAACAGACTTTTAGTTCAACACTGAATCAGAAGCCAACCCGAGCCGTGACCATTCACTAAACCCCCGACGGAAACGAGACGCCGCTCGTGTCTCATAAATCACCATGAAACCAGAAACGTTGGCGGTAAATCCGCCACCGTTGTCCCTGTGAACTGCACAGTGACATACAGCAGAAGAAGTGACGGGGTCAGAGCTTAGCAAGTGGTCCACATTTCTCAAGCCAGGCTCCGTTTTCTATCGTCCTACACTAAATGTCTTTAGGTTTTGGTCTGTCTGGACTTTCTGAGTCAGGGGTTCAATGTGGCTTTGGCAGGACAATCTCTTTCATGACCAGAGTCCTTGGTGCTTATAATTTTGTTCTGTGTCAGTTGGATGTCCGTGAAGAGTTCGGATTGTGCTCTGGGAAATGCGAACACGTCAAAAAAACTCGTCTGCAGAATAAAAGCAGCAGGTTCAGACAAGTTGGTATCATCAGCATAAAAATGAATAAAATGCTGAGTGTCTGTAAACACCAGGGTGAAACCCCAGTGACTGACATGGTAATCTTGTCTCTCTAACTTTACTGTGCAGATGAACAGAGGAAACATCAGCTGAAGAGAAATGAATGAGATGCGTGAGAAATATTTTAGGTTTGTGTTGAGGGCGGTGACACGCACAGAGCTGAGGATTAACACACACCTGGTGCCTGTGTGTGTGTGTGTGTGTGGAGGATGCTGAAGCAGCACTTTCTGACACAGCAAGATGTGAGAACCACACACACACACACACACACACACACTCCTAATCTCAGACTCAGACGTACAGGCAGCTCTGATCATTCTCGCCTACATCTGCTGTTTCATAAGAGCTGCATAACTAGGTTGCCTGCGTTTGTCAGTCTCCCTGCCTGTCTGTCTTTCTGCCTGCCTGCCTGTCTTTCCGTCTCCCTGTCTACCTACCTGTGTCTCCCTGCCTGTCAGAGAATATTCCGTCTCACTGATCACTGTGGTTTAGTATCTGGTCCCCACGTAGACCGTCAGAGACGTTTCCATGCAACAGGTTCAAAAATTCATTCATGTGCAATAAATGTTCCAATCCACCATAAACTGTCTCTCGGCTTCCTGCAGAGTTTAGCACTTTATTTGATCTCTGTTCTTATTCTTGCTGTTTTTCTTGCTCTTATCACACAAACCTTTTAATTGTCGTCTATATCTCATGAGTAGCACCAATAATTTTAACGTCTTCACTTGTCTTACTCTGTTTTTATTTCGACTGACGTTGATCTAATTGCTGAGATGTTCCACTGAATAAGTGAAAAGACGGACCTGCTGGTGGCCCTAGAAGAAAACTCGGGGACCTGGGGACCGGCCATTAGTTGCTGAGACATTTCAGGACGACGGGCAAACTGACAGGTTCGAACCCTCGAGTCCTGCTGCACTCAGACCTGGAGGACGACGTCTGGGACCCTCTGGTCTGGTCTTTGGAATCTGTCCCCCATCCTTTGCATCAGAAACATGTCGGCAAGGGATCTTTTCATGGTCTGTATGAACAGCAGGAATGATTAAAGGAAGCAAATCAAAGGATTTGTTTGAAGACAGATTTGAAAATATAAGCTTTTTTTTTTTTAACTACAGAAATACCGTTCAAACACTGCGGCGCCCTGCAGGTCTTTAAACCTCCCCTTACAGATGAAACACAGAATCCAACAGTCAGAAAGATAAAAAACAACAAACAGCTTTTCAGGAAAATCGAAACAGACTCACTGGTGGATGTCTCCACAGCTCCGTCCGCTTAAATCCCAAAGTAAATAACTCACGAGGAACGAATCCAGCAGATGGCTGAAAATCCAGGGTATGAAACGTTGTTCCTAAAGGGCCGTGGTCCAGAGTGGGCGTCTCTGTACCGTCCCAGTGAGAGTGTGGGGAGGGCAGGGCGAATATTAGGGATACAGTCCTGGCCGCCCCACAGCCTGACAGAACCTCCACCGTGTTTTACCGTAGGTAGGCTGCTCTTTACGTCTGTGGGCTTCATAGAGGTACAGAGGAGCTTCCTTGCCGAAGAGCTCTACTCTGGTTTCATCTGTCCATAGAACATCATCCCAAAAAGGCTTGGGCTTAAATTTGAAAGTTTTTGCAAACACTCGACTCGTCTTTTCGTGTCTTTCTTGCAGTAGTTGTCTCCTCCTTGGCCTTCGCCCATGGAGCCCTACCTGGTTTACTGTGGGTCGTATGGTACGGGTTTGTGTCAGGTGTACGTTGTATGTCTGTGGACATTTTGTTAAATATTTTGATGATACAAAACTGGTTCATTTGCTGGTATCTCTGAAGCTATTCTAAATTCTGTACTGAAAATTCAGGGGCGCCAATCATTTCAACCAGGACTGTATTAATATTCTCGAGAAAGAAAGATGACCTTACTGCTGCCTCTCAAAATGGCCTCAGCGTGCTCTGAGTTTAACGCCAGTTTCGGAGGATCACCTCTGTTACCGGGCGTCGCTGGTAGGCCCTGCGGGTCCCACACCAGGAGCTTGTGTGTTTCATGTCATCTCAAGCCACTGCAGCAGTAAGGCAGCGAAATGGTCCTCGAGTGCAGTGAGGTCATGTGAGTAAAAATATCCTGAGCTAAAGGGAGCAAGTCCGGATTCCCAGAGCCAAATCCCTCTGTGAGCCCGACGGCGTTCACACAGCTGACCCACTCACCTCCGTCGGATCTGGGTCAACGCCGCTGCCTCGGCCTCACCCCGGCTCGGCCCCCAGCAGGACTCGAGCACACTTCGTCCTCCTGCTCTCAGAGGACAACTGTAAAAAGCTCATCCCCACTTCTCTTCGCCTCCGTCTCAGTTACTGTGCTGCCCTGCAGAGGCCGGAGGCCGGGAAGTGAAGTTTGAAGCCTCTAATCCAAACTCCGCAACACGTATACGAGTTTCTTTAGGTGGATTCTAAGCACCGCCACCGACCTTGTATAAAACCCGAGAAGAAGAAAAGGCCACAGGGGAAAACACGTCTACCAACGCTCGCTTTTCCTTTCGAGCTAACGAGCAGGTTTAATCAGTTCATCTTCAACTTAATATCTAAATATCTTAATATCTAACCTCATCCATAGAATTCGCCTTCGATCATTCGCTGTCCGTTCCATGTTTTTCTCCTTTCTTGTTCTGTTGTTTTATTTCACGGGTCTGACTTTTTATGTGTATTTTATCTTTGGTAAAGCACACGGTTTTGCCTTTTTGTACAAAATCTACCATATAAATAGTACATACATATACGTTCTCACACACACACACACACACACACACAGGGATGGACTGAATTCTATGTAGCAGCATGTTTGGATGTAATTGTCATTTTTCAGTTTTTAGATCCAGACACTGAAATATGTTGTGATTTGAAACTGTCTCTGGTGGATGAACAGTTGTAGTTTTCAGTGCCGTGTGTGTGTGTGTGTGTGTGTGTGTGTGTGTGTGTGTGTGTGTGTGTGTGTGTGTGTGTGTTGAACGAGCAGCACCGGCCGTTCTGTTAAAGTGAAAGCTGATATTCCGCTGGCTCTCAGTTTCAGCCTCAGTACTGGGTGAACCTCTGTAATCCCATTAAGGCTGCCTGGGGGCTAACGTTTGTGTGTGTGTGAAGGGATTGGCCTATAATATAAAGTGGCTTACAGATCTGGATCTACATAAACAGTGCAGGCATTAGGGTTATGGAGCCAGGTGGAGGACGAGAGGGGTTGTCAGCGCCCGAGGTGCCCGGGCCACAGCGAACGCTGGGTACGCGAGGCCAGTGTTAGCAGCAAGCTAGTGCAGACCTCTGCCGCTGGACAGTGGGTCAGTGAAAACCGACAGACACTGACTCACATCAGCAGCGGGGAGGAACTATCCACGTCCTTTTACTAAAGGTAAAATCAGCTTTATTTGTACAGC
The DNA here is from genome assembly GCF_016859285.1 of Xiphias gladius. Taxonomy (NCBI): domain Eukaryota; kingdom Metazoa; phylum Chordata; class Actinopteri; order Istiophoriformes; family Xiphiidae; genus Xiphias; species Xiphias gladius. The sequence continues at coordinate 27,682,454 of NC_053406.1, read as the reverse complement.
CGCTTACGACACGTGAGGCCGTGGACCCTCGACCTTGACGCCTGCGATGTCACAAAGGTTAGCCACAGTTTGAGCAGAAACGATTCTGCAGCTACGCTACACTTTCGTCGCACTTCCACGTAGGGGGGTGGGCGCCCACCATCGGCCCCGTGCCGACAGATCACAGGATAGAAACGCGAGGAACGGATGATACATTTGGTTTAATTCAGCAGACGATCGAGGCTGCGACTCTCTGTCTGTTGCTGGAGCAGAACAGGAAACAGTCCGGCCGTCTGTTAAAACTGGACTAAATTTCAGTGGAAGGTTTTATGGATTATAATCATTATTTGAATGACGCTTGATGACTGTATTTTGAACATATAGGCAGACAGGACGGATTTCCTGGCAACAGCACTAAAGCAGCGAAATGCTTTATGTGCATCAGTGTTACACGCGTGTTGGGCTCATTAGACAACAGGCCCCTGGGCGCAGACATGGAAAAGGGCCCCCACCCTCCCACATAGGACCCCCCAGACTGAAAGAGACACAAAACAACTTGTCCTTTTGCATCCCTCGGTGGTCCTCGTCCTCCTGTCTGTGGTCGTTCCGTGTGTCTTTGCGGACTACAGCCGGGATTAGTGCAAGTTTTCCCTGAGCAGACTGACGGCAACTTGCTGTGAGCGTCACGTCTTCCCTGACCAGACCTTTACCAGCAACCCCCGGTGGCCGCGCGCTCATGTCCTCTCCGCGCTCCGTCCTACGCACCAGACAACGACAGAGACGGACAAAACCCAGACGCAGCACAGACAGGTTTCACTAAAAGTGTGTGCAAATATATTTTCATTTCTTGTCATACAAACAATGATAAAAAACAAAAAAGTGAATTATTAACCATAAAAAGGAACAGTTTAAAAAAAACCAGAGACTACAATTTAAACAATTTACAAAAAATCTCCTGTGTGAACATGAGGCCGGTCTCTGGCAGGTACAGTGCATGTTATACATCAAACATTAGGTGCTGAGGAGGAAGGTCCATCGTGTTGGATTCGGCGTGTTAACTACAACGGAGAGTTAATAATGAAACAAACACGCTCTCCTACAGGCTGTGACAGCGAAACAAGGAGGACTATTGCGGAGGAATGTGAATTACTATATACACAGTATGACTGAATGCAGCTTCCAGTACATTCAGGAGGGGAAACGTGGGTATTGTAGTATTAAGAGCCCAACTGACAGGAAAAGAAAACCACGATCTCTGAAATAATGGAAACTGGTGGTCAGGACACAAATCTGTACGATGGTCACAAAGTCCAGGGAGAGTCCCCAGTTTTTCTGCTCGGCGACATTCAGGAGCTGGTGAAGGAAAACGCTGAAAGGAGAATATCGAACGGGGAAGAACGCTTCTCGCCCTCTAACCCCGTTACACACGACGGGTTTCTGATATTTTGTGGGCAATTTTTGTAGGATTTTACGGCAGAAGTAATAAATTAAATTACAATGTAAATCAAGTGAATTAGCACTGTGTGTGGTGACGGCTTTGAAGCGGCAGGAGATAAAACTAAACCGATCAACTGGGGACTTCTGGACTCACCGCCGTCACTATTCCAGCGTCTGCAGACCAGTGAGCCGCTTGGTTTTCAGGCTCTTCCGGTTCTTCGTTTTCCAAACGCTTTCGTTAGCCAGCGAACTGATAACGAGCGCTAACTTCAGCTAGCTCCACTGATGGCGCACGGCGGGAACGTCTAAATGTGGGTCGCTGCTCGGTGGCTAACGTTTTAAGATCCTCGCCTCAGCAGAACCTTTCTGGTGTTTACCGTGGGGCAGCTGTCGTGCTAGTAAATAGCTGTATCGTCAGATGCTAGTAGCTGTTGGAGCCAATGTGGAAAAATGGCAAAATGTGGAGCGTGTTTGTAATTAAAGCTACGTTAGTCGATTTCAAAAAAATGTAAAATAGAATAATAATAATCATTCATTAATAAAGTCCGACAATATTTTCTGTTTTTTTTTTTCCTTCAAATGTTTGTTTGATTGAACAGATTGGTGTTTGGTGTGATGATTAAAAAAAAAATCATACAAATGCGGTTCACACACCTGAACTCCCTCAGTGAACGGAAGTGACAGACCTGTAAGGTGAGTAGAGCTGCCAGTTACTCGATTAATCGCTTAGTTGATTCACTGGGAAAAAAAAAAAAATGGCAGCCACTTTGATAATCCATTAATCGTTTAAGTCATTTTAAAAACAAAACAAAAAACCCCCCCCACCAAACAGTCGATATAGTTCCAGCCTCGTCGATGAAGATTTGCTGCTTTTCTTTGTTCTTATCTCAGAGTTTCCCAACCTGGGGGTCGAGGCACCCTAAAGGGGTCCCAAGTTCTCCTACACTCGTTTCAATCCAATCTCTGCTCTCTCGTGAAATATCGGACAGTTTGACCTCTGGGCGACTCAAAATGTGTTTAAACGAGACAATCCGGGAAACTTGGAGGTCAGAACATGTGACTTATAGATTTCCGACACCTGTGGTGCTGGGTCACAACTAGACGCTGCTTTATTTTAAGCCAGACAGGGCGCGAGACAAAGTCTTATGAGATGGTAAATTGAATATCTTGGGTTTTGGACTGTTGGTTGGACAAAACAAGGCATTTGACGACGTCACCTTTGGCCTCTGGGAAGAGTAACAGGCATTTCATACGGCAAACAATTAATTAAAGAAATCCAGAAAGTAGACCGAAGATTAATCGATAATGAAAAGGTGATGTTATTATCTCTGGTTAAGTCAAAGTCGGTGCTTTTGAACTGATCTGAGTTCAGTGTTTCTCTGTTGTCGCCCAGTGAAGCTTGGTTAGTTTCCTAAAAAAAAAAAAAAAAAAACCACACAAACACACACAACTGTTTCTTCTTCTACTTCTCAACTTCACACGTCTCCAAACTCCTTTCTCTCACCGACAGTAACCTACCAGACCTTTCAATACCATAAACCTCCAGATGGGAGGCTGGGAGCCTAAAACATGCATGTGAACTCAGGGCACAGCTTGGTTCCCGGGGCTCCTCATACAGGGCCAAGCAGGGCTGGCCCGCTTTGTACTACAAGTCTAATCAGAGCTAGCCTGGAGTCTACATCCGGGTTAGCATGGGTTCAGTGACTGGGCTAGCTAAACGGGGCTAGACTGCTTTGGCCTGAGCATGACACTGTTTGGTTTTTTTTTTTAAGAGATCTGCTGTTACGGTTAAAACCACAGACCGGGACCAGGATTTGAGACTGACTGTGTAATAAAATGACTGTACGTACTGTGTAATATACCAACCTAAAAAAAAGGTGGATTTAGTGTTTAGTTACTCTTAAGGAAACTGGAACGCTGTTGTTGGATTAGACTCTGTTAGCTAGTGGGCTAACGAGCTAAGAAAAAACAGAGCCAGAATATTCACTTGAACACTGGACTCGGCGGCTACTACGATCCTTCAGTCCTCCAGTGGCTCCAGAATCATTTTAAATCACCCTTCCTTACCGAGATAGTGAGGAGAATTCAAATTTCAGTTCGACTTCACAGGCTAACGCTAAAGTGAGATAATCTACTGGTTGTACAGTCACTTAATTACACCGTCACCTGATCCTGGTCCCAGTCTGAACTCTTACAACCAAAGGTATTTTCCTCCTTTTTCCTTTTTGCGGAGAAAATCCAGTAAATCTGTTTTCTAGACCCCCCCCAAAAAAAAAAACAAAAAAAAACTACAAGGCAACGTGACCCCACGACATGTACGGAAAAACGCAGACCAACTGTCAGAGAGAGTACGGAGAAACTGACAGCGAGAAACAGAGTAGGAGCTAAGACGGGCTGTAAATCTACTCTTTGATCGGGAGTGACCCAATTTTGTACAAGCCCAGCCCAGCCCAGTCCAGCCCAGCCCAGCCCAGTCTAGTCTAGTCTAGTCCTGCCCAGTTTAGTGCAATCTAGAGTATTTCACTCCAGTACATCTTTATCCTGGTTCAAGTCTAGTTTGTCAAATCTGGTCCTATAGTAAAGCCCAAGCCAGTTTATTCTAATCTACTTTAGCCCAGTCTGCCATTGTGTAGTCCAGTCTTAGATTCTCTAGACCAGTTTATACTGGTCTAATGGAGTCCGGTCTGGTTTGATGGGGTCTATGCGGCCACGCAGTGGTTCGGTCTGCGGGACATGACGTATCCCCTCCTGCAGACGCAGCGAAACGAGCCTTCGGTGTTCACGCAGCGAGCGTTCACGCACGGGAAGTCCAGGCTGACGCTGTCGTCACACTCGTTTACGTCTGCAAACACACACAGATACTTCTGGTTAAAATTCCCTAATTACATAAAGACTAGGTTCATAATCACTGATTCATCATGATAGAGTGGAAAAAGAAAAAAGAAAAAAACTGAAAAGTAAATAGATAAAGAGGAGGAGCGAGTTTAGTGACAATTGAAAGCGGCCGTCTCGTCGTACCTATACAGGTCATGGAGGTCATGTCCAGTTCGTATCCTTGGTAGCAGTCACAGGTGTATCCCTCCGCGACGCGGATACACCTGCCGTTCTCACAGCCGTGCAGTATCCCACAGTCCTCTGCTGCACTCAGGCTGGCGTAGGAATCAAATTGCCCTGGAAGACAAGACGAGAGGAGGAGATGTCGGAGGGAGACACAACTTTTCCCGCCCTTTTAGTTTTTAAAACTTGAAATGCAGATTTTGTTTAATCTTTTCCACTAAAAGTGTGAAATCTGCACAAATTTGAATTAATTTTAATTAACATGATGCGATTCTGTATTAGCATGTTATTATTGCCTTTTTTTCCTTTTCTTGTTTGCGTCTTTTTCTTGCTCTGTCTTAAATTGAGTTGGTCGGATGGAGACTAATTCAGGTTGTAGGCAGAAGCAGACAGACCATCATCATCATCAACACCACTGTGGTGGCAGTAAACCTGCCAACGCTGTGATGTATGTGAAGGATTTCACTCTTTAAGTGTTTATTTGACAGAAAACTGTCCAACAGATCCTGCACAACTGGTTCTATGTTGAAAATACATTGAAAGTCATTAAAATAAAAATCATAATCTAACAGACTTTTCTATGTGGTAACAAAAGTTCATCCCAGAGCGGTTGCTTATTTCCAGATCAGCGTGATCCTTCATCTGGATCTGGTTTCTGAGTCCACCTGATGGACCTAAATCCAGTACTCCCTCTCTTTTAGCTCTGGTTTTGGTCTCCACCAGCTCCCGAGGGAAACCTCTGGCTCTTTAGCAGCTAAACGCTCCACTATGTTCAGCAGCTGGTCTCTGACTGGGTCTGTCTCTGAAAACATCTGCCCGCTGTATGAGAGCGGTGAGCGTGAACCAGAGCAGTGAAGTTCTGGTCCGGACAGATAAACGATGAGCTGGGACTCACTGTGACGCTCCGTGAAGCCGAGATGAGCTGCAGGTTCAGATGAGGATTCTCTGAAGCTTCATCGCTACCAGAGACTCCTGTCACGTCGTCATTTGATACACCGGTACTATAAATACTGTATATCTATTGATGCTGCTTTAATAGGTCACAACGATCTGTTAGATGTTCCGTTTAACAGCCAAAACATCCTCCATCATCCTGAACTGTATGAAATCCAAAGGATTTCCCCTTCAGGCAATCAGACTGATAGCCTGAAGGGGATAATTCAGCTGAATCCAGATCACCAATGATTAACTCAAGAGTTTGAATGAGTTTGACTTATATTCTTTCTCCTCGACCATGACTTTGTTACTGAATAAGAAATATTTCAGGCTCAGGTGGGGTGAAAACTCACTCTCATACGCCCTCCACGGTGCTCCTCCTCCTCCTCCTCCTCCTCTCCTCTCAGTGAAGGAAGGGAACGGTGGGCCCGGCCTCCAAGTCTCGTCCTCCTCCTCCTCCTCCTCGTCCTCCTCCTGCTCCTCGTAGGGACCTCCGGGCAGCGGGGCCAGGCTGAGGGGAGGACCATCAGGCCTGGACGGAGGAGGCGGCTGGGCTCCGAACGCCGTCTCAGACCGGGGGTCCGCTGGGAGGCCGAAGGATGGAGGCCGGGGCGGGGAGCCGTCAGGGGAGCCGTAGTCTCCCTCAGAGTAGTAACCAGTGCTGAGGGACGGACACAAACGCAGCCGTTGACGTGGAAATAAACAAGTACAAAAACATCAACCTGCACCTGCTGATAATTTCATTGGCTGGTTCCCGCTTGCTGAGGCTGCGAAAGGTCGATTAATGTTAGTTGAGGTGAGTTTAGAGTCAGTGTGGGTGAGAATACAAACAGAATATCACCAGACTCTTCCTTTACGTTTAGTTTAGTTTAGTTCAGTCTGGAATTACAGAGACGCTTTTGATCCAAGTGTCTTTCTCCCTTTCCAATGAATCGGCTGATTTCACAGCAGTTTCAGTCGCCACTGTGACAGAGGACATTTCCACTGAACACTGAGCGATGGAGTCAAACCGCAGGAGCAGGACAGGGTACGAATGTGATGCATTCGCAGCGTGTCAACATCTGGCTAGGGCGAGTCTGAAACCTTCTTCCAGAAGTGGTTCAGGCTACCAAACTGTAGCCTGCTGGAGCTTCTCCGGTGCATTTACACTGAGCAGACGTTGGCAAATGAAACACGTGAAATACATAAAGAAGGGTTTCTTTACACATAAGGCTGGAGGATGTTCACAGACCTCTGTTCATTTGCTGCCGACATTCAGAACGGCACTTTTATTTCATTTTTCCGTTCACACAGACACGCAGACGTAATTATCGTCTGTCCGTGCATCTAGTACGTCTACCGCCTCACCCGTACTCGGCCCGGCGATAGCCTCCGTCCGGCAGGCTGAAGGAGGCCGGCGTCCTCCCTCTGAAGCCCAACCTGCTGCCCCCTGCCGGAGAGTAATCGTGATAGTCAGGACGACTGAAGTCTCTGCTGGGAACAAGAGCTGGGGGGAAGGAGTCCGGGCTGTAGGGGGGGAAATGTGGAGGGGCTGAGGAGAGGAGGAGAGAGGGGAAGGAAACAGGCGTTGATGGGACGCAAGAAGTCGCAGAGGCGAAAATTTAAAGACCAAATGCATTTACAGTCAAATAAATTAGAAATAAAAGAAGAAACTCTTCGTACCGCTCGCTCCTCCCCGTCCCGCTCCCAGTCTCACTCCTGCGTCTGGTCCTCTCGAGTCCGGAAAGCTCGGAAACATGGGCGGAGGACGCGAACTGCACAGGAAGGCGTGGTCCTCTGCGGAGACACGGGGAGAATGAAGCCAACACACGATATCAGAGCGGCACTGATTTGGTTTCCGGCCAGTCCCGGGCAGCAGGACAAGCATTATGTTGTTTTATCAACTGCTGCCCTCTGGTGGCCGTAAACCACTTACTGCAGCTTTAATCACCATCTTTACCGGAGTCGGTGGACGGACAGAGGGCACACTCCATGCCCCAGCCCTCCCCGTACAGACAGCAGCAGTCGGTGAAGGTGAACTGGGCTCCCAGCAGAGGACTCTGACACATCATGTCCGCTGAGAGGTGCTGCCAGCACACAGACAGGTTCTCATCTGGAGGAGGAGGACGAACGACAAGAGACGTGACTGCACATTTTATCTCTGGCCCGATCACGTTCACAGGCAACGCACAGCGTTTGAGGAGTGAATGCGTTTAGAGAGAGGATAGAGGGAAAGAAGAGAGGGGGGCGGGGAGACTAGGACAAAGAGGACAGCGAGGAAGAAGAGACGGCAAATGACAGGTTGTAAAGACGGGGAGGAGAGAGGACGAGGTGTGTAAACATGGAGCAGGGGGATGGAGGAGGAGGAGGAGGATGAAGGCAGGCGTCTTACCCACAGTGAGGTGCGAGGAGTTGACGCAGTTTCGTTGCGTGTCATCGAGCACCAGAGGAGGCTGACAGCTGCAGTAATATGAACCCACCGTGTTCACACACACTCCTCCGACGCAGCTCTCCTCCTCACATTCGTCGTGATCTGAGACGGACAGAGACAGGTACCGTTCGTGAACGGCCGTTTCTCTTAACGGAGCCCGTGACTCCGACGCGCCACTTTCACAAAGGCTGACAAACACCCGACCCCTCGCGCGCTTGGCGCGCGGAGCGTCTCCCCGACTACGGCTCCACGCAGCACACCTGCTGGGACTGGCTTCCGTCTGCAGGTGGGAGCCATTCAACAGACCTTTTAGTCTTATATACACTATATACGCGCGTGTGTGTGTGTGTGTGTTCATACCGACGCACTCCAGCAGCGTGCTGTTGTAGACGTATCCGCTGGGGCAGTAGCAGTTGTACCCGGGGATGTTATTGACACACACTCCGTTCTTACACACCTCCGGATGGAAGCGCTTACACTCGTCCACATCTGGGGACACAGGCAGAGAAGATACACAGCTGTATGTTCAGCGGCTGTGGGCACACGGCTCTCCTGTGCAACGAGGAATGATCAGCAACGTCTCCGGTGCGCTCACACTTTCAGTCCGACCAGCAAATAGACTGGTTTAGAAAGCTCAGGCTTTCTTCTGCTACAGGCGTTTAGCAAAATGTGCTAGTCGGGCAGAGTCTGTATAGTCGTGTGAGTGCTGACACACACGTTCTAGAACAAGAGTAGAAACAAAGTTCGATGCTGCTTAAAGTAGTTGGAGTTCTGAGTTTCTTGCCTTTCTGTCATGCTGAGACTCAGTGATGTTACAAAATATAGATGAACTGTGCAGAACAAAGAAAAGTGATCGTGGATTGACTGTAGTCTCTTTTACTATCACTCTTGGAGTAATCATACTACAGTTCCCATCATGCTTTGGGGACTCAGGGAGTTGGTTGTGGGTTTTTACCTTCAACCCTGTTCTTGTATTTAGCCTATATTTGTTTACAATCTGTGAAACTTGCAGTTTGGAAGTAATCTGTCTGTCTGTGTGTGCGTGTGTGCGCGTACCTCTGTAGCTGAAGGCTCCTGGTCCAGTGGTAACGTATCCTCTCCCGCTGGGACACAGGGACAGAAACTCGGCTGCAGAGAAACATCCCCAACACAGAAACATCATTAGTGTCAGATAACGAACTGAGACGCTGCCGGACAGGCTGCAGCCTTCGTCATGAACACACAGAACGCGACACTGGAGGAAACGTGATGGGATCGTTAAATTTAAAATCTCTCTGACGCTCTCAAAACAGCAAAACTCCGAACCTCAGATTAATATCAAAGCCACAGCAACAGGTTAAACGCAGACAGAGAGACATCAAACGTGCATCTTGTTGCCCCTCGTCAGTCATTTCATCTGCTCAAAGAAAATAAAGTCAGAAATCAGATCGGCTGTCGACGCGTGACGCATCTTCAACTTGGAGGTAATATACAACCGAAATCAGGACACAATGGTCACGGTGCATTAAGAACAACACCCCGTGTCAGACCGGTTGAGCAAATGCGCAAATGTGGGGCAGAGCCGATGGTCAGTCCAGCAGGGGGCAGGAGCAGCCTCTGCGGACACGTCTCCGCCTCTTATTGGACACACTTTTCAAACAGCGAAACGGCAGAAACACTGACTCCATCCTGCTTCGTCTGACCAACACCCCGCGTCTGGGGCAGAATGCCGCAGACTTCCAACACGTCTTCCAGGTCAGACCGTCTGAAATGTTGAGATGCTGATCGCGTCGTGGTCGCCGGAAACACCTGTCACTTCCAGCAATAACCCGGCGGCCCTGCTGGACTCCCTGTGTCCCCGGTGTCTCACCTGTGTCTGCGCGGGGGCAGGCGTGGTACCGGCAGCTCAGCCCCCAGCCCTCCCCCACCGTGCAGCAGCACTCCTGCTGGCTGGTGTTGGAGGCCAGCAGGCCGCAGGTTCCTCGCTCGGACAGGTTGTAGTAACACTCCCTCAGCTCGCCGGGACGAGCTGCGGGGAGGGGGGGCGGCACCGGATCCAGCTCCACCGCGCCGGCGTGGAAGGGAAAGGAGGGGTAGCTGGGGACCGTCTCTGCTGCAGGAGACAAAAGGAGAATTTAATGAGTAGAGTTTAGTTAAGAAGATCCACTCTACACGTGTATGGTTCTCTAAAGCAGCGGTTCCCAACATCCAGAACCCAATGCGCTGATGAGGAGCCGCAAACAGATTAACCAGTTTCTGCTGCACTTCTTCATCTAAACAAAGAGCGAGAACGGGACCACAGATCGAATCCTATGATTAAATGCCTCCGATACTTGTTTCAAATATCAATACTACTGTCAATAGGATCGGTCCCCGAAAAGAGACGCGTTCAGAAAACAGACAATGAAGCCAACAACTGTTTGGGAAGGGAATTTACTGGCATTTCCAGTCAGTCAGTAATTCCTGGTCAGATCAGTAATCAGTTAACGTGACCTGGACCCAAGCGTGGATTACCGAACAGGTCAGAGGGGTCAGGGGCCCCAGGGCCCCAGCAGAAAATGGGCGGATGGATTGTTCTGCTTTAGAAGATAAATCATTTGAGTAAACATGAGAGAAGCTTTTTGACTCTTGTCCATTCTGAGTGGATGAGTTTCCTGTTTCTGCAGAGGCCAGAGTGCGGAGTAAAGAAAACTGTACGTCATCCTCATCATGTATGTTTTCTAGTGTGTGTGTGTGTGTGTGTGTGTGTGTGTGTGTGTGTGTGTGTGTGTGTGTGTGTGCGCGTGTGTGCGTGCACCTGGTTGAACAGTGCTGACACACGTTCTGGTCGTAGTGTCAAACTCTCCCGGGCCGTCACATTCACATATGAAGGATCCCTCCACGTTCTCACAACGGGCCGAACCACACACACCCTGCAGAGACACACACTCGTCCTCATCTGAGAGACAGAAGGACAGACAGAGAGAGAGAGAGACAAGAGGGACAGACACAGTGTATGAGAAAACATGGCTGCCGGCGTGGAGGACCACTCCCTCCCTCAGTGCCCACAGTTTGCGTCTGCCGAGAACCTTTCTTCCAAACTCCAGGAAATTAACGTCGACTGGTCAGATAATGAAAAGCAGGACAGTTTGCATCTGTCTGCCGCGACGCGAGAGAGTCAGACCGGACACCCGGCCTCAGATTTCTTTCAGTCCCTCTCTGTCTCTCCCATTAAACAAGTGATTATTTTGATTTGTGTGTTGATTTGTTGTTATACTCTTCTTCTTATTACTAACGTTGTTATTGCGTTCGCTGGTAAACCCTGCACGTATCCACACAAACAAAATGAAACCGTCCTGTTTACTTATTCTTTCTGGTGATGCGGGACGGTTTTAAAAACCTGCTTCATTTTCTCAAGTGGGAAGTATTTTTTTTCCCATCATGCTGAGATTTTACAAAGAGTGGCTGTAGAACCACTGGAACAGCTGGCTCTGACCAGTACGGGTCTAAATATATACCACGGTGAAACGCAGACGGTAACAACACTGTCGACAGCTTCCACCACCATGAGAGGACGCAGATCACAGCACTCCCGTCGTCATCAGAGGTCTGATTCGGATTGGCCACAAGGGGGCGCCTTTCCACCAGAGGCAGAACAGACACGTCAGGACCAGGGAACCAGGGAACCAGGGAACCAGGCTGCTTGTCTGCTGAGCCCTGGTTACAGCGCAGCGGCAAGTTAACATATAGAAGTGCCACCGGTTTTCGCTTCACATGAAAACCGGCTTCCGTCACGTTTTTCCAATAGAGGGAATGAATTTGAGTGCTCAGCCTCAAAAATCACATCAGTTCAAAAATGGAAAAAGGGTTTGCACACCACCGCAGCAAAACTACCGGCAGAACCTTCACGGCTGATGGGTCTTGACCATAGGCCTTCATCAGAGCATGAAAAGTGAAAAGCAAAAAGCTGCTCATGCACAAGTCCATCAAGGCAATGGCCTGAGTGGACGCAGGTGCGCAGCAGACCACTCCCGAAGGGGTGCACACCTTCACGTACCCACAGGGGGCGAGTGAAGGGACCAGAACTCTGACAGAGTACGGTCTAGTATAGAGAAGAGGTTTCAGGGGAATCCCATCGCTCTGTCACTTTGGACAGAAGCGTCTGCCAAACAACTGTATTGTGAAATGTCTGTGGCTGAGGATAAAACACGTACCCACGCAGGCTTTTCCATCAGCGGTGGAGGTGAAGCCCTGGTCACACATACACAAGTAGGTTCCGATCAGGTTCTGACAGAAGGCGTGATCCCCACACACCGTCTTATTGGCACACTCGTTGATATCTGAGAGAGAAGGGAGAGGTTAAGTCTGACATGTATGTGGATTTTTTATGTAGCAAGTCGGGGGGGAATGATTCAAAATAGACCACAATACATCTGAGATGAAGAAATTATGCAGATCGGGGAACAACCACAGCGTGCGAATCAGAGCAGCTGGAGACGGTTAACAGCTGTCACGAGTAAGATTTGTATATATTTTGGCTAATTTGGCTTTGGCTAAATGGACAAGACGAGCGATCTGAAACTGACCCGTGTGTTCTGTATCTGATCAGTTTTCAATAGGAGTCCTCCCTGTTTTCTGATCTGTCTCCGTTTGTTGCTGCTGCTCTTCCCCCATCTGTTTCTCATCAACTATCATTTCCGGAGAATCCTTTCACTTCCCCGGAGGGCTCTTATTGCGAAACATTTGCAGGAAATGTTGAGTTTCATAGCGAAACGAAATGACCTCAGTACGTCAGTCTCCAGGTGTGTAATGTTTACGACCGGTCATCACTGACCCTGAGCACATACTGTATCTGAGACCCAGAGGGAGAAAATCAGGAATTTTAAACATAGCGAGGTTTATGATGTGCGGACACACTCACCTACACAATTGCCGGTGTGTGTCACCTGGTAGCCCGGCTCGCAGGAAGTGAGGCAGCGGTACGAACCAATCGTGTTTTCACAACGCCGCGACCCACAAACTGACCCTCCGGACAAGACGCACTCGTCAACATCTGAAAGAGAGAGAGATGTGTTATCTTGTGATTTTTCAATTTTTTTTTCTTTTGTAAATAAAAATTCAATAATACGTCATTTGGCTTTGGAAACTGTATAACTTAGATGTTCCTGCCAATAAAGCTCATTTGAATTCAACTGAGACAGGAACATAGTCTGTCAACTCAAGACAAGTGTTGAGGCCTCACAGCTTTGTGTTGGTGTGTCCTTGTATCTTTGTCAGTGATGGTAGAAGTACTCTGATCCTTTACTAGAGTAAAGTGCAGGAGTATAACCAGCAAAATGTTATTACACCTGCACTGACTGACTTTTCTGGCCACTTGTTTTCTGCAGAACAAGCTGTGAACACACCAGGGACATATCATCAGTTTCTAAGTTGATATGTTGAACTTGTTTGCAAACACTGTCTGTTTCCACATCCAGCAGCTACAGAGCAGCATGATAATTCATCTGGATCTGGTATCCGAGTCCACCTGATGAATCCAAGTCCAGTGTTCCCTCTCTTTTAGCTCTGGTTTTGGTCTCCACCAGCTCCTGAGGGAAACCTCTGGCTCTTTAGCTGCTAAACGCTCCGCTACGTTCACCAGCTGGTCTCTGACTGGGTCTGTCTGCCGTTTGCTGCTGAGCTGGTAGTGGACAGTGGATCTTTACAGATTTTTCTCTGAAAACATCTGCCTGCTGTATGATAGCGGTGACCGTGAACCAGAGCAGTAACATTGTGGTCTGAACAGATAAACAAAGAGCTGAAACTCACTGTGACGCTCCGTGAAGCCGAGATGAGCTGCCGGTTCAGATGATGATTCTCTCTACCACACTTTCACTGTTTTCACATTGTTTTTTCAGGCGAGAACAGTATTCGTGATCTTATAATATTGTATATTATGAAAATATACATTATAACTGCTATAAAGTATGAAAAGTGAAAATACTCATGATGCTCTGGTGGATCAACCACTGGCTCCTTTTATGGAAAAGTCAAGGAATAAAGAAAGTGGCAACACAGGTGTTTTTTTGTTTTGCGTTTTTTTTTTCCAGTAACTGACGAATAAAGCATAATTCAACCAGGAACTGATGCTGAATATTCTAATGTGGTGCTGAGATATGAGTTACTTGCTTTGTTTCACTGAATAACGATTTGAGTCATGCAGTCAAATTCATTTTATATTGAGTTGAACCAGATTTTAATTCATCATCCGACCTTTGTCATCATCAGTGAGAACTATGAAGTCAAGCCCGTTTAACAAGAACCCAACAACCAGAACGTACCAGTAATTGCACATGGAAAAAATATATATAAGAAAGTCCATGTCATTCCTGATGGAAATTTTTGGAAAGAAGACCAAAGGGAAATTATGAGCAGATATTTTTTAGCCCCAAACAGATGGACTGGTAAACACAAAACTGGACCACACAGCTAGAGGAACTGTGGAGAACAATCTACAAACTACTTTCATGTTTTCATCCCTGGTTAGTGAAGCGTTGGACTGAGCTTTTTCATTATTACAAATATTGTTTTGGAGATATCGTAACAGATGAATCCTAAGTCTTCAGCACTGGGAGTCATCCCCGAAGACGCACGTTTGGGTCAGTGGTTATGGCTATGGGTTAGAGTATGTCTCCAGGAAATTAATGCACGTCTATGCAAATGCAACGTCCCCAAAAGTAACCAAGGTCAACGTGTGCGTGTGCGTGTGCGTACCGAGGCAGGTGGTCTTCTCGGGGTTGGCGGTGAAGCCAGTTTGACACTGGCACTGGAAGGAGCCTTCGGTGTTTACACAGCGACCGTCCAAACACACACCTGGCTTCACACACTCATCCACATCTACAGAGAGGGAGGGAAGCCGTCACTACGTGTAACACAATCACATACACACACACACACACACACACACAGTATACACGTCGACACGTTGCCATGAGGACAGGCCAAAGATGACATCAGCATTACATCAGCGCTAGAAGCAGAAACACAGATCAGACCTGAGCTGCTGGCAGCAGAACACCGCGAACACTGAGCTCTGTGTGTTCCGGACTGAAAACATCGTCTGCAGAGCCTCAAACATCCGACAACAGAACCACAGTCACGTCTGACTGGCTGCTGCAACTCTAACACACACTGCTGGATCTCCTTGGATTATTACCTGCTCCGAGTGAACGCACAACCTGGAATATTTATGGTTCTAGTTTGAACGGAGCTACAGTAGAGTCCGTCACACTCGCAGACTGAAATTCCTACGCGTTGCTGTGATTTCAAGGCAGCACCTGAAACTAAAGAGCTGCGTGAAAAAGAATCAATGAATAAAGTTCATTTTGAATTCTACAGTATGCCGCCCCCCTCGGAGGTCGACAGTGTTTAGATGCCCATTAGCTCCTGTAACAACAGTAGATACTCCTCCTGGGGTCCACTGAAATACACGTACTTCATACACTGAACCGAGCACTTTATTAGGAACACCTGTACACCTGCATATTCATGCAATCATCCAATCAGCCAATCACGTGGCAGCAGTTCAGTGCATAAAATCCTGCAGATACAGGTCAGGAGCTTCGGTTAACGTTCACATCAAACATCAGAATGGGGGGAAAAATGTGACCTCAGTGAGTTTGACCGTGACATGACTGTTGGTGCCAATCGGGCTGGTTTGAGTGTTTCTGAAACTGCTGACCTCCGGGTTGATTTTTTACTCAGAATGGAGCCAAAAACAAAAACATCCAGTGAGCATCAGTTCTGTGGACGGAAACACCAGAGGAGAATGTCCAGACTGGTCGGAGCTGACATAAAGGCTACGGGAACCCAGATAACCACTGTTTACAGCTGTGGTGAGAAGAAAAGCATCTCATAATGAACAACTCGTCCAACCTGGAGACAGATAGGCTACAACAGTAGAAGACCATGTCAGGTTCCAGTCCTGTCAGCCAAGAACAGAAATCTGAGGCTGCAGTGGGCACAGACTCACCAACACTGGATATTTGGAGACTGGAAAAATGTAGCCTGGCCTCTGATGGATCTGGATTTCTGCTGAGGCAGCAGATGCTCGGGTCAGAATCTGGTGTCAACAGCATGAATCCATGGACCCAATCTGCTTTGTGTCAACAGTCCAGGCTGCTGGTGGTGGTGGTGGTGTAACGGTATGGGGAATGTTTTCTTGGCTCCACTTTGGCCCTTTAATACCAACCAATCGTGGTTTGAAGGCCACAGCCTGTCTGAGTATTGCTGCTGACCATGTGCTTCCCTTTATGGACACAGTTCACCGTCTTCTAATGGCTACTTCCAGCAGGATAATGCAACATGTCAGTGACTGGTATCATTAACATGACAGCGAGTTCAGTGAACTTCAGTGGCCTCCCCAGTCACCAGATCTGGATCCAGTAGAACAGCTCTGGGATTTGGTAGAACAGGAGATCGGCAGCATGTGTGTGCAGCTGACAAATCTGAAGAAGTGATGTGATGCAATCAGGTCAACATGGACCAGGGTCTCAGAGGAAAGTTTCCAACATCTGTTGGAATCCAGCACACGAAGAACCGAGGCTGTGTTGAGACCAAAGGGAGGAACTACCCGGTATCAGTGTGGTGTTCCTAATAAAGCGCTCAGTGAGTGCATTTTTCTGGTTATGGGTGATACTAATCTGAATTGTGTAATGCATATTATATTTTACGCCACATAAAAAGCACACACCTGTTGCTGATCATGTAATGAACGGAGGTAAACACCTTGTTCACTCGCAGATTTGTTGTCATGTACGACTATTCATAAACGAAGGCGATCTAGACGTGCCCTTGTGATCGCTGGAATTTCTACGGTGTAGAAGTGTACGGAGTCTTTCTGCAGTTTTTTCCTGCTCCAGCTCAGAGGCCTGGATGAATGAGCGCACAGCTGTGCCCTCGACAGTCATCTGCTGATTAATCAGTGAAGCAATTTACAACAGATGTCCTGACCACAAATAACACTGGGATTAATCGCCAGGCTCTCGTAACTGCACAAACCGGTCAGAAACCGCTCGTTTCGGTGATATTATGAGGAGGTGCCAGCTCATGAAAAATTGCTGTATGAGGCTGCACGTTCCGCTTCGTGTGTGAGCAAGTTTAATTCGCAAAAATATCACCAGGAGAAAAAGAAGCAGAGCAGAGCTGTACTGTGACAGAGGTAAAGGAGGCCAAAGGGGTCCGGGTGGGAGGTGGTCAAGTCGACACAACAGTCAAAGAGATGGACAAGAGAATGTAACGTACAGCGGGCGATGTCACACTGTCAGGTGTCATCCCGGAGGATGTTCACCTGGACAGAAAAGGATTTTCCCGACAACCGCCGAGGAGAATCGGTTGCCAAAATGTCTGACATACAGAGACAAGTTTCATTCGTAGCTCAGGGAAAACTCTGAGGTACACGGGAAGCCAAGGAAATGTGATGCCACAAATTCTCTGAAATCACTAGTATGTGACACTTAGGAACAAATCTGTCTGTGGGATTGGTTCATGCATGAGCAGGGATGAATCATGGCAATTATCTAATCTGAGTTTTATCAGTGCGTTGAAGTACTTTTGTCTGGTTTTTGATTTACTGGTTCAGACAATAACAGACATAACTAAAACTGAATTACTAGAAAAGTTACTCTATCACACTAAATACAGAGATTGCGATGCAAAATTACACATCGTGTGGGACGGAAGAATTAAAACAAACAAAATATCACATAAATAGGATCCATCGCGTTGAACGTGGCCTGACTCACCGATGCAGGACGTCCTGTTGTCACTCAGTGTGAATCCCTGAGAACACACACAGGTGTAGGATCCAGGCGTGTTCACACACTCTCCTCTGGAGAAACAGAAATCTCCCTCCAAACACTCATTAATGTCTGAGGACGCACACACACACAAGCGTTAAATGGAGCTTCTTAACGCGAATCTAACAGATTATCTTTATACCAACAGTAAAACCCTGTGAATATTTCAAAGTGCTGCAGTGATGTTAAAATGTAAACAGGGGTACATCTGGGGACAGAGACAGAGAGAGCAGCGGAGCAGTCAGTTTTATGTACAGACGCAGACACAGAGAGAGACAGAGAGACAGAGGCAGACACAGAGAGAGACGGACAGAGAGACAGACACAGAGAGAGAGAGACAGACACAGAGAGAGACAGAGAGACAGAGAGAGAGAGACAGAGAGAGACAGAGACAGAGAGAGAGACACAGAGAGAGAGAGACAGAGAGACAGACACAGAGAGAGACAGAGGCAGAGAGAGAGACAGACAGACATAGAGAGAGAGAGACAGAGAGACAGACACAGAGAGAGACAGAGGCAGAGAGAGAGAGAGACAGACAGACATAGAGAGAGAGAGAGAGAGAGACAGACACAGAGAGAGACAGACACAGAGAGAGACAGACACAGAGAGAGACAGAGGCAGAGAGAGAGAGAGACAGACAGACACAGAGAGAGAGAGAGAGAGACAGAGACAGACACAGAGAGAGAGACAGAGAGACAGAGAGAGAGAGAGACAGAGAGAGACAGACAGAGAGAGAGAGAGGCAGAGAGAGAGACAGAGAGAGAGAGAGAGAGAGAGAGAGAGAGAGACACAGAGAGAGACAGACACAGAGAGAGACAGAGAGACACAGAGAGAGAGACAAATACAGAGAGAGACAGACAGACAGACACAGAGAGAGACAGAGAGAGAGACAGAGGCAGACACAGAGAGAGAGAGAGAGACAGACAGACACAGAGAGAGACAGAGACAGAGAGAGACAGAGAGAGACAGAGAGACAGACACAGAGAGACAGACACAGAGACAGAGAGAGATACAGAGAGAGAGAGACAGAGAGCGACAGAGAGACAGACAGAGAGAGACAGAGACAGAGGCAGAGAGAGAGACAGACAGACACAGAGAGAGACAGAGACAGACACAGAGAGAGACAGAGACAGAGAGAGAGACAGACACAGAGAGAGAGAGACCACTGACTTTGGAAACAACCCACGTCGCCTCTACTACTCCCCTCGCTACCTGTCGTCCTCTCGTCTCACCGTCAGACTTCCCTGTCAGCAGTAATGCTTCAGTTACAGAGAGAAAAGTGCTTCCTCGTCAGGGCTCCTGTCACGACCGCTACCTTCAACACGGCGGCCATGTTTTCTGTTTTTGTGGTTGGAAGATTCGATTCATACGCTTTATACTGGGATGACGTCGTGCGCGTGAAAAACAGCTTTTCCTGGCTCTGGGTAAGTTTTACAAATGTAAAACCTGTGTGTTGTCCTGTCAACTGTCAGACAGCAGGGCTGACCGGTGCCGGGACTTGGGACATTGTTTTACCGTCTCAGACCTGTCTTAACCCTCAGTCCGGCTTTTATGATCTCAACCAAGTGCAGTTGCTCTTTCTCTCTCTTTCTACCATGTTCATACCATATCATGTTGCTACACTGAAAATACATTATAATTTATCTGTATAGTTTTTGTATCAGATCACTGTTTGTTTATCTAGACACGTATTAAGTGATCTGAGGACAGATAAACCCAAAACAGCCTGTTGTATTTTATTTTTACCACTTTTACTTATTATTTCAACTGACCACTGATACAGCAAGAGTGTGTGTGTGTGTGTGTGTGTGTACCTGTACACACTCCGTCCACGCTGTGGTATCCCTGCTGACAGCCCACACAGCTGTAGGAGCCTTCAGAGTTCACACACCGCTGACCAGGACACGACTCACTGTTCTCACACTCATTTACATCTACAGAGAGAGAGAGAGATGGGGGGGGGGTGAGAGAGGGCAGAGTGTGTGTCTGTGTGTGTGTGTGTGTGTGTGTGTGTGTGTGTGTGTGTGTGTGTGTGTGTGTCTGTGCGCATACCTGTACACTGTCTGTTGGTCAGCGTGTATCCTTGTCGACAGGACACACAGCGATACGAGCCCACAGAGTTCACACACATCTGACCAGGACACTGAGACGGCTCCGCACACTCATCTACATCTGAACACACACGTACGACATATAAACATGTCAGTGAGCTTTAGAGGCGCCGGTCGCTGGATTTGCCTTCCTTTGGACGGAGACAGGCCAGCTGTTTCCCCCCGTGTCCGGTCTTCATGCTAAGCTAAGCTAACCAGCTCTGGCTGTTCTCAGAGAGACAGAGGACTTTTCCCTTAAAACACACTTCCTTCTGCAGCGTGTGCAGGTGTTTGTTGTCTCTGTGTGGTTTTTTTATTAATGAGGATTTACCCAAGTGTCAAACTGTTAAGGAAGAATCCGCTACACTGACACGGAGTCAGTTATGCCGCTCTAAATAAAAATACAATCAGACTAATAATTGTTATTATTAATGAGCATGTAAACGTTTCGTGCAGAACAACCGGGCGTGAGGAATTTAGCCATGTGTTCACTAAACTTGAATTTAACTTGACACCCATTATATTGGAAAATCACCACAGGCTGCTGCCCTGTTCTTCTTATTAATGCCACATCTATTTACACGAGGCATGTGACTGCATGACCTCTGATCTACCTTCACTCCATCTATATGTCGTTCTGTGGAAGTCTACCTGTGCTCAGGCTAACTGGTGTGAATCGGTGCAGCTGTGAGTCCGACCAGGAAGAGACGCCAACCCAGGATACTAGAGTGCGTGTAAACACAGTGGGTAGGGAGCTCTTAAAAGGCCATCAGCGTCCACCGCACGGACGCCTGAGCCTGAGTTTGTAATTTAGAATCTGGTCAGCAGCTGCGGGTCTTCCCCATTACCTGCACAGGTGTTGTTCTGGAGCTCGTAACCATGGTGACAGACGCAGCGGTAGCTTCCGGGCGCGTTTTCACAGCGGCCGTTGGAGCAGGGAGCCTGGCGACACTCATCGATGTCTGCGGACAATCACAACAGCATGTCAAGGGAGGCGGCTGCGGACTGAGGGCGGGACTGTTGGTCGGTTAGAGCACGTGCGGGCGGAAGCGCGGCCGCCGGGCAGCTCGTTGCGACGTGCCCGACGACGCGCTCAGTATCGCTCTCAGTCAAAGTGAACATTTGACGTTGCCGCCTGAGGACTGACCCGCTGACTGATGTAGGCTCTGTAGCACTGCAGCCGTTACGGAGTCGCAGATGTTTGGGTTGATGTCAGCTGACGATTAAACGTAGACTCTGTGAGCGCGGATGCTTTTGAGTCTGAAAACACTGACGTCGGTCACGATGCGTGTACTGTATAGTGATTAAACCCTCGCTTGTATACGATTATAAATCACTAAAACTGGCAATCCGCGATTTCTTGAATTGTTGTCAGACTAAATGCATGATTTAATTAAAAGAAAAATCTCTCAGACTGTTAAAATCTGACATTTTAACAGTCCTATTCTGCTGGTTTTTTCATCATGGCGATGAATTTAAATGAAAATGACTTCATGGCGAACGCCTGTAATTTTACCTTCTGTTGACCCGTAAAGCTGCTTTATTGGAGCAGGTAATCACCACCACAGCCTCGTAAACATGGTTTGCTGATAGGCAGGTAAAGACGATGTCTAGGCGTTTCCTAAAACTGGGCTAAGTTTAAAGTTTTCAGACATCTGGATCACATAAAGCCACATTAACGGCATAGCGATGGCCACGTGTCAGACAGTCCAGGCTCTACGGGATCTAAAAAGTAAAATATACTTTCATAAAAACGGAGACGCCATTGAACAGGTTCACAAGCGAAGAGCTGCTGCAGAAATGGCGGCTTGTTAACTTCTGCCTCCAACCTGAATTTAGTCCGTTGGCTTATGTCCGTTAGCTAGCTAGCTAGCCAACAGGCTTATGTAGCAAAAGTATTGTTACTGTGGGTAACGTGGGATAAAAAACTGCCACTGTTGGATAGTTGTGTTGTTTTTTAATGTAACTGTTTGCTATCTGTTGCTATAAGCCAAATATATACCTTTCATTTTTTATGTATTATTTTTTGGCTGAGTCATCCAGATAGCTAACGTTAGCATGCTAAATAGCAGCAGCCTCAAGCACGCTGACGCTACACGGCTACAGTGAGAAGCTGCTGCTACAAACCATTATGTTTCACGTATTATTTTTACATGTGTTAATAATGTGTTAATAATTAATAATGTGTCAATAATTACTAATCACAAAGTGTGGCTCAAAAATCAAAGAAATGCACAACGGTACAGAGATATAGTATCTATGCTATGACATGATAGATGAAATATTGACTTTTTTAGCATCAGATATGGCTGCAACCACTGGAACCTAAAGATGTGGTCATATTTAGAGCTTCAACAATCAGCGGATTAACTGATCAGCTGATCAACATGAAATCAATCAAAACAAGATATTTAATGAGGTCGCTTTGGGCTCTAGGAAATATGTTTCACAGTTTTCTGATGTTCCCTGGACTGAATGACTGATCGATTCATTTAGAAAATGAGAGTTAATTCAGGTCAAATAGAAGCAGAAGGTCCTTCATTTGTCTCTTCGCCAGAGCAGAGGTCAGGTGACCTCCGACCAGCCAAGTTACGCTTGACACAGGTGTGTGTTACCTGTACAGAGCCTGTTGAGCAGTCCATACCCGGGCTGACAGGACGCACAGCGGTACGAACCCTGACTGTTGATACACTCCTGACCTGGACACTGCCGAGGGTCCTCACACTCGTCCACGTCTGAAACACACGCAGGCAGACATGTTTACACGCGTTTCTGCCGCGGTCAGCTGGATTACTGTGCTGGGCTGAGCGCGGACCGCAGGACTCTCAGAAGCTCAGCTGCGCCCTGCTGCTCACGCCGCCAGATATTGTCCCAGTCCGTTTTCATGCTGACTAGTGGACTCGTGGTAAAGTCCCAATACCACACTGTAAAAATAATCAAACTGTAGAAGGACTGCAATTTTACTTGATCCTGGAGGGAATTCAGAAGTTACCCACACATAGAGTAGTTTAAATGAACTCAAACTGTATCATCTGCACCATTAAAGTGATGAGTACATTCATGCATCAATAATTAGAAAGCAATGATATAATATACTGTGTATAATTGTGAAATAGACCGTTCTGCATAATGAGTACTTTTATTTTCGGTATTTCTGGTAGAAGATTTTGATGCTATACTTCTGACTTGTACATATATAGTTTACATATACTTAGTATTTCTACAGTGATGTTCCTTTTACTCAAGTAAAAGATGAGAGCACTTCTGCCACCAGGTTACCAGGCTCCCCCAATAAAAAAGTACTCTTCAGACAGAACAATCCCTTCCACACTGCTAGAATACTATGGTCATCACATGATCTGGTTATTTTTTGACGCTCTGACATGTAGCCAATACTCTAATGTTTGATTTGTAAGGGGGATTTATTTTTAGCTGTTGTTTGCTGGTTTAATCTGTAACAATAAATCATGTTTTTAAAGTTGATCGTATGTTTTTACTCCAGCTGTCAGACAAAAGGAGTTTTTCTAGTCCTAATCATTTCCATTCTAAATCACAGCAGATGTTGTTACTGACTCAGGTTGATGACGTCTTGTGCTTTGCCGTCTACTTATTGGTTCTTGTGGCAATAAATATACTTGAGATTAGCCTGAAATCGATGTGGAATCCTACTTCTATTTCTATTTTCCTTTTAAACACAAGAAATTAAACATTTTTTAACCGTCATCATTTCAGATTCTGCGCTGACTTGAGGGGTTCTGTCTCTGACCTCGGAAGTTCATCCGCGGCATTTAATCAAGGTCAGGTACTTAGTGCTATCATGTGTCTTTACCTGTGCAGCTGTTGCCGGTGAGCCTGTAGCCCAGGCCGCAGACACACCTGTAGCTGCCCGGCATGTTGTCACAGCGACCGTTCCTGCAGAGGTTCAGCTGGCACTCGTCGATGTCTGCGGGTGAAAAAGAGCGAGCTGCTGTAGTTTTTCCGTGTGAAGCGGCACCAACAGTCTGAACACACAAAAAGACCGACAGGAAGTCGACATCACCTTGACAACTGGTCTGCTGGCTGCTGCTCCTGTATCCAGAGGGACACACACACCTGTAGCTTCCCATGGTGTTCACACACTCCCCCACCGAACACGCACCTGGAGACTGCTCACACTCGTTCACATCTACACACACACACACACACACACACACACACACACACACACAGATACAAACACAGAGTCATTACTAGACATGAACACACACCAGTTTGTACAAATATTTATTCTTTCCGTCTGACACTGAGGGAGCTTTTCCTGCCTGGAGACAGAAAGGACACAAATTATCTTCATGACAAAGTTGCTTCTTTTAACCAGTTTAAAACAAAAACACGATCTCATTTCTTTATTTACAAATGAGACATTTTGTTCAGCACAATATCCCTCATTACAAAGTTAAGTGTAACGGCTGTGTTTTGTTGGATCTTCATTCCTTCCTTCATTCACCTCCTTACTGTACACATTTCATTTTCCATTTTGTTGACACCTTTACACTTTACAGAAAATACTTGTTATGTTCGTTTAACTATGAAACAAAGAAAAATGTTTCAGATTCTCTAAAGACTTTTCTCAAATTCCTGGTGGAAACCTGAACCTCCATGTGTATCAATCTATATTTTGCAGCTTTCTGTAAATATACCTGTAAAATATTGGTGAAATATCAGACAAAAATGAGTCAAATATCTGAAAAAAATAAAAAATAAAAAATATCAGTAAAATATACAAAAATTATAAGTAAAATATCTAATATAATTTAGTAAAATACACAAAAATACATGAGTTAAATATCCAAAACCCATTAGCAAACTATTTGAAAAATATCATTAAAATATCTGGAAAAATATCAGTAAACTATCAGACAAAAATGTGTAAAGTATCAGAAAAAATATCAGCAATATAGTCAAAAAGTATTAGTAAAATATCTGAAAAATATAGACGAAGGAAAACACATCCACGTGCAGCACTGTGTGTGTGTGTGTGTGTGTGTGTGTGTGTGTGTGTGTGTGTGTGTGTGTGTGTGTGTCTCACCTTGGCAGTATGTGCGCTGAGAGTTGGGCTGGTATCCCTGATCACACACACAGGTGTGTTTCCCACCTGGCTGATCCAAACAGCGGCCACGCCCACACACAGCTGGTCTGCTCTCACACACACTTCGCACTGCTGCACACGCACACAAGCACACACACACACACACACACCAAAAATTCAACACTTTTTGATGCGAAATCTTCTTCAAAGACACAAAATGGGGGTCATTCGAGGTCTGCGTCGTCCACGAGTATAAAAAGAAGTTGGATTCTTCGTTCAGAGTCAGATTTCAGCTGGCAGGAAACTCAGGCGGGAATTGTTCATATGTATTGACAACAGGTTTGTTTGTGTGTTTGGTACTTCTACACTAACTCAACACAGATGCGCAAGTTTTTTTAGTGCAAAAACAATATTAGAAAACACATCTAAGAACGCCCTGGTGGTCTAGTGGTGCCAGCAGGGGGACCTTTGTTGCATATCATTTCCCCCTCTACTGTCCACCTTCAGACACGCATGAATACCTGTCCTCTCTGCTCCAGCTGTGTTTGGTGTCTGCTGCTACTCACTCTGGACTCTACTCGTCGGGCTGACAGCTGGTCTTTTCTGCAGAGGAGGGAGCTCTTCGCTGGGTCTGGACCCACGCTCTGGGCTCTGTGGCTGGGCCGGAGCAGGTAAAGAGTCCCCTCTCACTGGCGGCTGATCCAGCCGGGACACGGAGGAGGAACGACCGCCTGCTGAGAGCAGAAACCAAAAAATGTAAAACACACACAATAAAACATACACAGAAAAACAATCAAAGGACAATTATGGGACTATTCGTCACATGGCAGACACCCTCAATAAACAGTACATAATACTACACAGAACTGTCCTGCAGGGTACATGAATTTGGTATAAGAAACTGATGTGATGTACTTATTTCTTAACTCTCTAAATTTAATTTTTCATCTAACAACGTATTTATCTAACAGCACAAAATGTGTTAAAGTTAATGATGCACCGTCCAGCAACATCAAACGTACAATGGGTGTACCTCAAGGATCGATGTTAGGCCCCCTGTTACTTATTCCATACATTAATGATTATCCACAACAGTGTTATGGGAAAAGCAAATGTATGCTAATGACACTGTTGTACACAGACACACACACACACACACGTGCAAAAAAAGCTGAGTTAGCAGCTGAGAAGCTAACAGTTTCTTCAGTGGAAGAACTGAAGCTGTCTTCAGTTGTCTTCATGTTTTCATTTGACGACTGGCAAGACAAAAGGTTTGTCTTTTTTCCAAAACCAATGTAGATCCCCCTAATGTTGACATTGTCATTAAGGGTGAAAAGACTGATATGGTTATTGAATTTAGAATACTGTTTGAATACCTCCTGATACAGATGTTGGTATAGAAAATTAGTAAAAGTGGGGACAAACGCAGCTGCGAGGTCACAAGGTAAATGTGATGTTAAAGATAAATGTTTTGAGACAGAAACGATCAGTTAAATGTTACTATTCAAGTTTGCTTAAAAAACAGTCAGATTGACCGTGCTGACTACGTCTTATTAAACCCAGCAGTATTTCTGCTGTAATCTGCTGCTCTCAGAGCTTCTGTTACCTTGACTCCCGGTGGACGGAGGCTGTGGTCTTTGTTGCGTTGTGAACGATGGAGCAGACTCAGACTGGCTTTGCTGGGTCCCAGGTCTGCCAGGAGTCTGGGATTTGTCCTGGGTAGCCGTGGTGTCGGTGCTACCAGGCTGTACTGGCCTGGTGGAAGGAGAGCCGGCAGCCGGACGGGTCTGGGGCTGAGACGGATGCCCGGGTTGAGGCTGAGGTAGACTGGGTCTGGTCTGGGTACTGCTGGTACCAGCTGATCCAGCGCTGGAGCCGACACTTGAAGCAGAAGTCAGCGGAGTACTTGCTCCACCAGCTGTCCCTCCAGAGGAAGTGGGTTTCTGCTGAGCCCTGGAGGCTCCGCTGCTACTGGATCCAGAATCAGGACCTGAGAGGGCGATGGAGGGTGGATGGAGGTGCAAAAAGATGGGTAAATGAATAGATAAAAGCTTTTTGACCTGAAGGGGTCTTGAGTCATCAGTTTACTACTATTTCTCTCAGAAATCTCGTCCAGCTCTGTCTCAGTAAAAACTGAGACTGATACTCAATCGATCAACTAATCGTTTCGGTTCGGGTTGAGATATTTTCAGGCTGGACCAAAGTGGTGGCCAAGCCTTTAGGGCTGCAACTAACGATTATTTTTATGATGGATTAATCTATAGATTATTTTCTGGATTAATCGATTGTTCTATAAAATGTCAGAAATTTGTGGAAAAGTGCCGATCACAGTTTCGAACAGTGCTTGAAAAAAGAAGGCCAGAAAATATTCACATTTACGAAGCTGAAACCATCAAATTTTTACTTTTATTCTTTGAAAATGATTTAGAATGATTAATCCATTATCAAAATAGTTGCTGATTAATTTTCTGTCGATCAAGTAATCGATTAATTGACTCATCGTTGCAGCTGCACAACCCACTGACACTGCTGTCATGTCAGAGCAGTAACACTAGCATGGCAAAAAAAAAAAATCCACCACACGATAAACACCAAAACATAACCTCAAAAACCGAGGAACAGTATACAGGATGTTTCTGGTTGGTCTACTGTAGCTACCCTGGTTGTCCTGGCTGCTGTGGGTTAGCAGCGGGGCTCCTCGGCCCCCCAGCTGTTCGGTCACTCTCTGGTTGAACTGCAGGACAGAAGCTGAGTAGTGATAACCAGGACCGGCTGGACAGATCTCCTTAAAGGCCACTGCCGGAGGAGACAGAGGGAAGAGTGAGGAAACATCTCAGTCAATATATAAACAGCTCTCACCTGAAACAAAGAGACAGAATCAGAGGTTTCATGTCCAGACAAGGTTTAAAGAAACTCAGTGGGGGGGGGGTTACCTGTACTGGACACTTTGTGTGGGTTTACGGTCGATTTTAAAGGACTGCTGCTGCTATATAAATCACTTAACAACCTTGGGCCAAAACACATGTCCGATCTGCTTGAAGAATAGAAACGCCACAGGTCTGTTAGATCTTTAGGAAGCAGTCGGTAACCAAAATATTGGACAAATTAAAATGTTAATGAACTGATGATGGATCATCAAACTTATTACAGTTCATCCTGTAATAAGTGCTTCTTTATTCAATATATTTTTCATGGCCCTGCTTTGCTGGAGTTTGGACTGTTCCACAGATGAGACATGGTCTGCAGTCTCTTGAATAAGTGTAAACTTTTTGTCCGGTTAGCGACGGTTTTCTACTGAGGCAGGCTAGTGGCATTAAATCATCAGTTGGCTCGCACATAAATCGCTATCTTGGCAGCCACAGGAGCTTGCCTACTGCTGGTTAATTCCCTAGTCACCAACCTGAACCAAAGTAAGGACATCTCTGGCAGTCAGGACCCCAGGCTTTGCCAACTCGGCTGCAGCAGCAGATCTGTTTGGTGATGTTCCTGAGGATGGGCAAGGAGCAGGAGGACAGACCCTGACCTGAGCCCAGGACCCGGTAACACTGACCCTTCTCCTCTGATATCACACTCTGGGCTGTGGAGGACACACAGAACAAGACAAGGCGATGTTTTAAAAAGACATTTTGGAGGCTTGCCCGGGAGTCCAAACTGACTTCGAGATGAGGCGCCAGCAGAGCGCTGCATGCAGAATCAGTACATGCTGTTCTCAGGTTCACTCGGGCTAAAATCAACAGAGACATTCAAACGGAACGGCCTCGACAGAGACTCAACACAAATTAAGCAAGCTCAGACATCACAGCCCCCAAATTCCCAGGGGTTTGGTTGCAGGAAAAATGATGCAAGAACATGAACAGAGAGCTTGTTGATGAGGCAAAAACCCTTCTTTAGAGCATTAAGTAAAGGTGCTATGTGTAGCATTATAGCTTGTGCTTCTTGAACCAAACAACAAAATTTACAAGTTAGTGAGACTACACAGCTTTTCCTGAACCGCAATCACTGGAAAATGCTAAAATATCTAGCGTAGCATTCATGGATCGATTATTGAATGGGCCCAATGGGTCAGGTGGCCCCTAGTCTTCACCTGCAGAATATCCCAGAAAGAGAAACAAAACGACTAGAAAAGAGGCACAAAACATCTACAAAGAGATGCAAAACATCCACAAGGAGATGCAAGATCGGCATAAAGATACCAAAACAACAACCGAAAGGACACAAAACACAACCACAGACACAGAATGACCAGAAAGAAGTGCAAAACATCTACAAAGATTTCAGTCTTGGGGTCTCGCTTCGTAGGAGGGTTCGGGGGCCTTTTGCATGTCTGTGCCCAAGGGCCCATTTTGTCATAATCTGCACATAGTAGCAGTTACACAAGAGGAAAAGAGTTTAACCCCTGTAGTTGTGTCAGTTACACAGCAATTTCTACCTACATTTCATCCTAAATTAGCCGACAGAAGCTACAGGTCTTTCCAAACCAAGAAAGGTCGTATCAGCAAAACTCCTGAGTGTTTTTAACCGAGGAAATTTGTGTTTTATTGCTTAAAATTTCAACATCTTTATTTTGTTTCTCACTTAAAAGTTATACAGTCTCACTTTAAAAGATAGCACCTAGTTTGTTGCGCAGTTAGTTGCTTGGATATGCATTTTGAAAATGTATGAAGACACTGACCAGTCCTACAAGGAAAAATGGCTGCAATGTGTCAGGTTCTTGTCTTGTTTGCAAATAAAATCATTTCCTGTTTAGTCATTAAATAGTCATCAGATTTACCCGCACATCTGCTGTGGTGGCTCACAATATTAAACACAGCACATTGACTGTCTCATCTGTTTGTTGTGGTGATGTCAGTGTCTCAAAGTCGATTTGGTGATGATTTACTGAAGCTGAAATAACACACATAGCACCTTAAAGAGGAACTTAACATCAGGGTGAACAGCAGCGTTTCTCCGTCCTCTCTGGTTTAAAGTTTCGGTTTGATTCTCCCGTAACCACACCCAGCAGGGATGTCACAGTGATGCACGCTTCTACATCGCTGGGGCGCGGGGAGAAGTTAAAGCACCGGAGGTCAGCAGGTTTTTCAGGGGGGCGTTAAGTTGCTCTTCAACGAAAGCCTGTTCGTCAGGTATTTTGCCAACACAACAAAGACGAACAGACACACAGACAGAGATCCTGACTGAGAGGACAAACGACACAACTGACAACAAACTCAGCCAAACAGCCAGGACAACAGTAGCACCACAAGTTCGATTAGGACAACCTGGAGGGACAGACGAATACAGCAGCTGTCTCCTAGAAATTCCATCTATATACTACTGTAATTTGTTAAGTTTATATCTGAAATAATGCGTTTTATACATGTGTACAGTACCATGTATTTAGCTTCCTTTCCTTTTTGTTTTCTCTCTCCCAAAATCTTTCAGACTACTTGTCTGCAACTTATGATGCCATTTCAGGGAAACCCAGTGCCGCACAAATTACATTTTAAAACAACACAGGGCAGGAACAGCTTAACAAACGCATCTGATTTTAGGTTCACTGACAGCGTATTTCATCAGATTTACTACAGTATCTGATGGTCTGGTCAGTACAGGTTTTTAATTGCTGAAAAGGATTCACCGCAACTACTGTGGAAATATTCCACAATGGGTGAACTCTGACCTGTAGAGTCACGTCGCTGACTAATAGTAAACCGTCTTGACTGAGCTGAGATTTGAGTCAATGGAGGAAGTGATCGTGGCTTCCTCCGTGCAGTTTAATTGAAGCTCCTCTGTCATGGAGCCGTGGTTAACTCACAGTTAGGAGGCAGGAGTCAATGCTGTTAATGTCTGTTGAATAAGCTGCGAACGTACTGTCCCACTGGCGACTGAGCTGGCAGTTAGCATGCTCGTCGTCGCCTCAGAGCTTTTTTCCCCTCTTCAATAAGACCAGTCCTGAGACACCATAGCACCAGCACCAACCAGCTACCACCAGTTAAGCCCGGTAGTTGGTCACCAAGCTTCTGGAACCCAACAGTTCGTGAACATTCTTTTCTCTCTCTCTCAGGTTCTGGTGGGACCGGGCCTCAGAGGACAGGTCAACATTTTTATGATTATATTTAGACTCTCGTAGCTCCTGGTTAAGGTTCAGGAGAGATGGCGATTTTGGCCAAATATTAAAATATTCAACAGCAACATGTTGACTCTATTAACGTTAATCCCACATCTAACCATGTTCTCCTAACTTTAAACCAATACTTCAACATTTTGGGAAATACACTTGTTGTCTTTCTCTCTGAGAGTTAGATGGTCGGATCGATGCCAGTCTCGTGTCCGTACAGTAAATGTGCCCAAATCCACCTGCCGGCACCTCTAAGCTCACCGATTAACATGTTATATCTTGTTTCTTTAAACCAAAGCGTACATTTCTGACAGTTTGCAGTTTTACTGGGGGTTAAGTGCCAGACTACCTCCAGGCAGTTACTGGTCCCAGTCAAGAAATAAATGCCACAGAACCCTCTGGAAAATCGTGACCTGTCATTTATACGCCTTGGGTTCTGTTGACGCCTGTGCAGTACAAAACTGTCGCACTTTACTCCCTGGAGAAAAAAAAAAGTTTCCGCCAAACGTAAGTCTGACAAAACGTAAGTGACGAAACAACCGAGTCGTATATAAATGTAGTGTCTAGGAGAAAAACAAACTTAGAGAGACAAACATGCAACACAAAAACACACCTGACCATCAGGGACCACACACACACACACACACACACACACAGATAATACACACCCCACCACAGCACGTCCAGACAGTTCGGAAACAACAAAGTCGAGACGCGAGCCGGACTTAACAAGACAGCGTTAAGCTTTGATTAATTAGAGCGTTGTCATTGGTTACCAGGCGGACCAGCATCCTGCAGCAGACCCACTCCTCCTCCTCCTCCTCCTCCTCCTCCTCCTCCTCCTCTTCCTCTTCCTCCTCTTCCTCCTCTTCAGTGAATGCCGGTCGGAATAAGCAGATCACCAGTCAGGCTTCACAAAAACCATCTGAGCACAAACCTCCACTGATGTTCAGCAGAACAGAGAGTTCGACTGACTTTTATCAGAACAAAGAATCCATTGACCTTTGATGCAACGGCGAGATCTGCTGACTTTCAAGCAAACAAAGACGCCCATTGACCTGCGGAGGTCTGGGAACAATGGGAAGTTTCATTAACTCTCAGCCGGACACGGACTTCTGCTGGCTTTGGCTTTTCTGCGAGCCTCGCCACCCGTATTGAAGGGGCAGCCCACCTACTTTACACACCAACACATTTTAAGGACTACGCTGTTTACCAGGCACGGTGGTTCCACTGAAGGTGTCACTGAGTTGCATCATGGAAAATGACTGTCACTGCTGTCACTGTTCTCCTGTAGCCTTTAACTGAATCTCTGCGGTTCGGGGCTTGGCTCCTGAGATCCTGCATCACTGCTGACAGTGGTCACTGCTAATGCTGGAGCGTGACCTGTGGTGGCTCCTTCACAGTAAAAGCATCCCATTGGCAGAAAACTGGGGATCCTGCTTCTTTTTGTGAAGCAGGATCCAAGATGCTGGAACAACCCACCTGCCAAGAACCTGAAAAACTGCGCGCGGGTGTAGCGAGGAGAACTGGTGCTGGTTTAAAGGCAAAGGGGGCGTCACAGCAGATACTGATCAGATTTAGGTTTCTTCTCTTCACTGAACTTCAGACGAGATTCACTGGTTAATAAAAACTGCTGATGGCCTTACTTTTGAAAGCATCCTCGCTGTACTTTTAGCGCCTAAAACTTTTGTACAGTTCCGTCTACAGGCTGATGTGATGTTTGTTAGTGCTGATTTGTGTCTGAGGAAGATCTTGATCGAAACTTTGTGCAGAAACAGTGAATTAGAAAAAAAATTCAAAATACAGGTTGTGGATTCAACTTTCTTTCTTCCACAGTCGTCCAGATATTACAAACACAACGAGCTCAGATGGATTCAGGAAGTCCCGATCTGGAGTCTGCGTTATTCCTGATTTCATTCCCAACCCGGCGGCGGCGTGTGTGAGAGTGTGTGCGTGTTACTTACAGATGCAGATTCCATGTGAGGCGTCAAGGATGAACCCCGCCCTACACACACAGCTATAGCTCCCCATGGTGTTCACACAGATCCCGTTCTCACACAGCCACGGCTGGAGGCACTCATTCACATCTACACACACACACACACACACACACACAGTCATTAACACACATAATACACACACACACACACACACACACACACACAGTGTGTGAGGAAATGTACGTTTTGAAGGAAAAAGCAAATATTGGTTTGATTAAATATTTTGTTTTTAAGTTGTTTTAAAGAAAAAGTCGGGAGTGAGTTTAGTACTGAAAACGGTTTGAAAGTGATGCCCGACTGAGATGTGGTGTTTTATCCCAACAGTTGGAAACAGGATATGACGTCGGTATTGAAGAGCAGGATCGGCTGCGTCAGTTACGTGACTTGAACGAAGCAGAAAATGAAATGCACTTTGTTTCGTATGGTCCTTTGTACTGTAACTCCAGGCGGAGGTTGTTCAATACAACAGAAAAAGATGGCATTTTTATGGAAGACGTTAAAGTCATGGAAACAACTTGTGAAATGGAAACTTTTGCTCCGTGTTGGTTAAAAGTTATGACGGGAAAATAAAAATTAATTCACTCACACACACACACATACATTAACGCATACACGTGTGTGTACGCATGCACGTGGACATACGAATGAGTGAGGACGCTCAAAAAAACTGCTCGCAGGAGTGTATGTGATAAATGTGACACGAAAAACACACACACACACACACACACGACATAACTGAAACAGCCACAGCTTCTATCCACAAGTGTTGCAGAGTCTCTGTTGCAGTGAGTGTGTTTACATGCACAAGCCTCCCGGGTATGGTCGGTTATCTGGAGTATCCCGTTGATGTGCCGGGCATGTAAAACCACGTTATCCCGGTTTCAGAAACGTGAGTAAGCCAACCGGAGTTCTCTGACAGAAACCTGGGTACAGGTTATGTAGTAGTTATGTCAGTGGAACAACAAAAACGATGGCAAGAGATGTGACGATGATCGACACGCTGACAGAAAGGGAAAGTCTGACCTCGGTGTTGCAGATCGTAAGCTGCATTGTCTCTGCTGTCAGCAGATGAAGAGGTGGCAAATGCAGCGGAGCTTAGATCAGCCAGACTCCATTCAAAGGCTCAAACACTCTTCTAACCATCTGGATGGAAAAAATATTCCACCTGTTGCACAATAATAAAGACTTTTAAGCTATTTGTCAAGTTGCGACCTGTCACACTCTTAAACCCGATGATTAAGACTGAACAGATGGGCCTGAGGTTCTCTTATTATTTCTGTTTTTCTTTGGTTTGATAGAAAAGTAGATTCCTGAGAAAAAAGCTGTTTTGTTACATTCATTTCTTTGTTTTAGCAACATCAGAAGCAGGCACAGTGTTGGACTGTAGGTCAGTGTTACGCGTCCTGTGCAGACAGCTGGATTGTTTAAAATACGAGTTCATCTGTGGCATTGCGTCAGTGTCAAAATACTTTATTACAAGTCTAAGTCCTGCAATCAAAAGCCTGCTTACGTAAAATTACAGATGTATCCTCAGCAAAATGTACTTTTAGTATCAAAGGTAAAAATACTTGCTCTGCTTTAAAATCTCTCCTGTCAGTGATTTATTCTTTTATCTGACGCGATCAGATCATTGATCCTGAGTCACGGAGGCTTCGGCAGCGTTTTACTGCTGGAGCTGCTCCGGGTGGAGCTGCTTTTAGCTACGTCACAGACAGGGAGAGAGTTCAGTCCACCGGGTCCCGACCCGGGGGTGGGGCCCCTCCAGAGGCTCGCCAGGTGAACCCCGAGGGGTCGTCGGATGATTCATGGGAGAAGAAAGAAGAAGAAACAAAAATCTGATTCACGGATCTGCTTTCAGTTTTTTGACTTGTTTTCTTTTATGTGAAAAATGTGGGCAATTTCACCAGACTGGGCCTCGAACGACCATTTAAGTGAAACCACGTGAAACCAGTCTTTGGTGAAGGTGTTAACAACTCATAGACATCGGAAGCGTTCACAAGCCATAATGGTTGGGAACCACTGGTGGGATATTACTATATGTGAAGTTTTAAATGTGAAGTATAAAGTAGCATTAAAAACAAACACTCAAGTAAAGTACCTCAAAACTGTACTTAAGTAGCCTGCAGTACTTGGGTAAATGTACTTAGTTACTTTCCACCGCTGTCTGTCAGATGCACCAAAGACAGATGACTGAAATATGCGTGGGGAGGGAAAAAGAACATTTTTAATGTGAACCGGCTTCATGTGGACATACTCCTTGTTTTAGGAACTCATGGCCAGTGTGGGGGGGGGCAAAAGCAGAACCAGAGACAATGGGAACACATTAACTTACAGACTGTTTTGTTTCCATCGTGGAAATGGGCGAAAAGTGTGACGCTCAGTGTTTGGCTCAGGGACACTCCAACATGCTGCTAGAGGCGGCGGTCCAGGAATCAAACCACCCACTGCACGATAATGATTGCTACCTGCTCATCAACCTGAGCTGCTGTGCCCCAAATCATCCGCGACCCTCTGTCTGTGACCTCCCCTACGCGTTCGTGTGTGTGTGTCTGTGTGTGCGTTAGACTCACCAACACACTGCGTTCCATTGGCTCGCTCAAAACCAGCAGGACAGCTACTGTTGCTTTGACCTGATGATGATTAACGATGGATTATTAATAATCCGATCACACGGCAAACAATTATTCACAGAGAGTCGACATAATCAAGGGGGGGGGGCAAAGAATGAAGCAATGGAAGAAAAACTGATTCATAAACTGTGAGGTGAAAAAATGATTTGTACAAGGACTCAGTAAAGATAAGACGTCTGATGTGGACCCAGAGATGTAGGTTTAGTTTAGGATGTGAGTTTTATCCATCGTAAATAGCTTCTGTGTCTATGGCTGCGTTCCCTCCTGTCTTAACCACGCAGCAGTGCACCCACATCTCAAAACACCTGCCCGTGACCCTACTGATTTCAATAACTGTAGACCCATCTCCAAATTACCATTGTTATCTGAAGTTTCAGAGAAACTCGTTTATCTAAAGTTGATTCGTTTAATGCATCATCAAAATCTTCCATAAATTTCAGTCAGGTTGCTGCTCTCATCGTCGTACTGAGACTGCCCTCATAAAAAGTGACCAGTGATCTTTCACATTCAGCAGATGCAGGAGACTGCTCGATTTCAATTCTCCTGGCTCTCTGGTCACCTTGAAAAGTGGGTTGGCGTCAGGGATACTGTCCTACACTACTTAGCAAACAGAACTTTTTCTGTTGTGCTTGGTAATGCCGCCTCCTGGGCAGCCCCGCTGACCTGTGGTGTTCCCCAAGGCTCGATCCTTAGCCCACTCCTGTTCCCGTTTAGATATGCTGACACTGGGACATACCTTTCATTTACACAATATTCAATAAAAATTTAAATGCATGTCCCATTAAAGACTAGGAAATGGGCCAATTTTCATAATAAACCATCTTGTCTGTCTAAGACCAAAGGAAACCAGGCTTTTACAGCTCTGGAACTCCCTGGTTGAAGATCTGAGACCAGTAGAATCAGTAACATTTCTCAAATTGCCTCTCTTTAATGGGTAAAACACTTTTTTTATGCTGCTTTTATTTTTATTGTTTTTAATGTTATATTTGGGGTATTTTACTCAATTTTATTGATTTTTATTTCTTTAATTTTAAATATCCAATTTTACAGTCTAATTTCTTGTTCTTAATATTGTAATCCCATTGAAAACCATGTCAAGCACTTTGTAATTTATTACTGTTATTATAATCTACCAAATAACCCACTGACCCTGTGGCCTTCCATACAAAGAACGAGAAAGAAATTGTGGACTATATTTTTCGTGCACTAAATCTCAAAGTTACATTTACTTTCACTGAACCAAGACTGAGTTCACGCTCAATTTACATCTCAAAACTATAAACAATACAAAAAGTCAAGCTTATGGAATATTGCAGTGTTTTTACTGCATTTTATGACACGAACAATCAGATTCCTCATCCTTTATTCTGTATTCTTTCAAGAGTCTCAATCTTAATTCTACAAAGTTCTTGAAACAAGATGATTTCTGTTGGCAACAGGTTGAAATAATCCAACTAGACTGGCCGATGTTTTCACTTCATCTGTATACACTGCATACACGTCAGTGCATACTGGTTTCTACTGGTTACTGCAGGAACCGGGGGAAACAGAGCATTTGTTGGGGACTGTTTTCAGCGGCGGATTAATCCACATTTGGTGCTGTACCGAGTATTTGCGGCAGCAGGACGGTGTTTGTGTGTGTGACTTAGTCAAAATAAACCGCGGTGTGTGTGTGTTCAGGATGATAAAGGAACATGTCACCCAGAGCAACAGTGAGACTCACTGATGTGTGTTAATAGTTTTCTGGAGACAGTGGAGCTCTGAGGCTCGGAGGAACCAGATGTATCAGGCTGCAGATAGACGACTTGTTAGTTGGATAAATTCACTGCTGGTTGGATCTGCACAGGAGATTTATTGACTAGAAGAATCAACAAACTTATATTTTATGTTACTCCTTTAGAAATGACACACAACAACTCAGACTTCAGTGGAGGAGTTCTTAGACATTTAAACACAAATAGCAGACATAATCCAGCTGGCAGTACACAGCAGTGTGTGTGTGTGTGTGTGTGTTTCTTTCCTTCCTCACTACTTACTCCTCTCTGTGTGGTTTTTAAAAGGTGTATTACGTCATTCTTTCTGATTTGACAGACTGATGTGAAGTTGGACGCCAGCAAGTGAGCTAACACAACTTCCCATGCGTCTGTACACACACATGCAGATGTCCGATGTGTGTGTGTGTGTGTGTGTGTGTGTGTGTGTGCATTAAAGGCCACAGTCCCAAAGAGCTGCATTCCTTTACTGTTAGTCAGCTCTCTGCACAAACATGGAGGCATCATTACTGACTGTGTGTGTGTGTGTGTGTGTGTGTGTGTACGCATGTGTGTACTTCTATGGGTATACATTGTGAGGAGCAGTTTGAGTTTTATACTATTGCAGTGAGGACATTTTGTCTGGTCCTCACACCTTTGAAGGGCTGCTGGAGGGTTCAGACTTGGTTTTAGGGTTCAGGTTAGAATCAGGTTTGGGTAAGGGGCTGGGGAATGCATTATGTCAATGAGTGTCCTCAGAAAGATAGAAGTGCAAACGTGCATGTGTGTGTGTGTGTGTGTGTGTGTGTGTGTGTGTGTGTGTGTGTGTGTGTGTGTGTGTGTGTGTGTGTGTGTGTGTGTGTGTGTGAGATAATGTCAGATAGTTATATAAGCAGCTTCTGGCAGAATATTTCCAAAATATTTCAGTCTTAAAGTATCAGACTTTTGCAGAGAGAAAGAGAGAGGGAAAAAATATTTGTGTGTGTGTGTGTGTGTGTGTGTGTTGAAGCTTGGCAGTACTCTGTTATTTTTGGTCAAATCCCTCATCATCAATATCACAG
Source organism: Xiphias gladius (assembly GCF_016859285.1). NCBI lineage: Eukaryota > Metazoa > Chordata > Actinopteri > Istiophoriformes > Xiphiidae > Xiphias > Xiphias gladius. The sequence goes on along the minus strand of NC_053406.1, from coordinate 27,644,144 downwards.
AGGTATTTTTGGAAAACAGCATCAGTACTTTGATGCCGTTCAGGAAAACGACTGTAAAACACTTTGAAGGAACTGAACTTTATTCCAGTCTCAGCGGCCGATCTGACGTGTGACCTCTTGGTCACAAGCAGCTACATCTACAACCTTCGAGCCTCTTATGATGAAATGTAATCCAGCAATTTAAGTTTTGGACTGGGAGTCGATAGGATCTGACCACTGTCGTGTTCTCAAGAAATTGAATCTGTTCAGTTTCGATTATTTCACTAAATTTACTGATATTGAAATCATCTATAAATGGCTAACTAACCAAACCCCGCAGGTGTTTAGCTGCTGGTTCCATTCAGGGTTTCTGGCTCAACACAAACGAGATGCGTCCACTGGGGAACCGTAAGGAGCCCTTCAGTAAATCCTCACGCGGACAGTCGGCTTTTTCTGTTCAGGATCAACATGTGGAACTCTTTACCCGCAGAACGTAGCGTGGAAGAGGCATCAGCCCGGTAGTCATGACTGATCTGATGCTTTACTGTGTCACGGTTTGTGTATCTTGCTCCTCTGTGTGTATTTTATAGTTTCGTGTACTTTAAAGGAGCAGTTTGTGAAATGCGGATTAGCTCTGGCCAGAAATGCTGCAGCGTGTGGCATCGGCTGGTTGTGATGCCACACGCTGGGCCCTAAACAAATAGGCATTAAATAAATAAGGAAGAGCTCTGTGGAGCATCATACTCAGCCTTGGTGACAAGTCACAACCCCCACTGAGCCCAACACCTACCGAGAACAAGGCTGCCACTAACAATTGTTTTCATTATCTGCTGCTCTGCCCATTATCTTCCTCACGCACTCATTTGGAATAAAATGCTAGAGAAGAATGAAAAAAGCCAGTTACAACAACGTAACGGCAACAATTGTGTTGTTTTGTTCAAGCGACAGCCAAGAACCCAAAGAGACTCCGTTTATTATCACCCTCGGACAACAGAGTGTTTGCCTCTAACAGGATTATCTCAGACCCAGAGGACCCACCTGTCGACTGAGGAGGGGACCCTGGTTTACCTGATCTGGACCAGGTCATTTTACAAAGATGCCAGTTTATAGAGGCTCTTGTTGATGTATAACACTAAACGGTGTCTTGTGTTATTTTTGTCTACCTCCTTGTTAAAGGTGCTGTTAATAACTGTGTGTGTGTGTGTGTGTGTGTGTGTGTACCTGTATTATCCGGACAGAGGACACAGTCGGTGATTCCCCAGCCCTTCCCGATCCCTCTGCAGCACATTTCCCTGCTCCTCAGTCCAGGCAGAGGAGAGCTGCACTATACACACACACACACACGCCCACACACCCACACACACACACACACACACACACACACACGCCCACACACACACACACACACACACACGTTTCCTGTTACTCATACTGAATATGCAGAGGTGATGGGGTGAACATAAAGAACGCAAAAAATGCTGAGGGGTCACAGGATGGTTAAAGGACAGAAACAGAAGTAAGACTAACAGCCTACAGTAGGGATGTCAATCATTAATCGATGATCGATCATTTAATCGATTAAAAATATGTTTAGTGACACCTCGCAAGACGACGACGCGCGGTGCAACTGTCGGGAGGAGCAGCTCTCCAATTAACCACGCTTCGCCCCCGGGACACCGGACCCACCTGAGCAGGTGTCTCCAGCGGCATTATCGTACTAAGACCAGTGAAACCAGAGACCGCTGTGGGGGGACCTGGTGCGTGTTTATTCGCCAACGTTACGGGTTATTTACTGTTGAAGGCTACGGGCCTTTTGATGAAGGAGAAATGGATCAAACTGTTAGACGTGTCCAACGCGGTCAGTCGGATCCAATGGAGCTTCTCCAGTGAGGCCCTGAGGTTGTCGGCCAATCGTTGAACTGCGACAGGCTGATTTGAAAAGAACCGGTTAAGTAACGTGGTGTTTACTTAATTTGTTCGTTCAACTACTAATTTACTCACAGGTCACGTTAGTGGCTAAAAAACGGCTTTATTACAGAAGAAGACAACTGTGGTCAGTTCAGTTACGGAAATCGCTGACCTGACGATGGCGCTAGAGGAAAAGTCTAAAGATCAGCAGAGGCTTCCCAGTTCGTCCTGAGGGGAACGCGAATGTCTGAACCACAATTCCTCACGGTCCATCCATCTGCCCTGACGTTTGGCCTCTAGAAATCATGTCTTTGAAATGACTCAGTGTTGAACAAGATTTAGGAACACGAGATGAGTTCCAGGGTCCGGTTAACTAACGGCAGCGTGACGGACCGCTGACGGTTCGGGACTTGTCCGTAGGTGTGTGAAGTGTGTTGTTGCAGTCTGAAGAGGCCGACGGTTGGACGTGAGGCCTGTGTCCCAGCAGCTTCTGTATCTGAAACAAGAGCTGCATTTTATCATCAGCATGAAATATGGCCGAGGAGGGATTTTCTATCAGAAGGCAGAGAAGCGCGAACGCGCCGGTTCTCCCTGCAGCCAGAGAGCTAATGTGAACCAGAGAAGCCTTCTTCTCAGTCCTCAGTCTGTAGTTACAACTCATTAAAGGATCATAAACAATGAATCGCTGACGCATTTTCACCGCAAAAGACTGATGCAACACTGCGGTGAAAAACAAAATTATCCCTCAAAGAACAAATGTCATTCTTTTCATGTTAAAACTCATCTAAAGAACATTTGCATATATTTTACAACAGGTTTCTGTGCCAGTACACACCTGTGGACCAGCTGTCAGTTCACTTTGATTCATAAATATTTTAAATGTAAATTCTTGTTTATATTCACTGAGCCAGGAATCAGACAGTCAATTAATTTTATTGGCTCTCCATTTCTGTCAACACGCCATCTCAAAAACCACTGATTATTTACACTTTGTGATGATTATAGGTTTCTTTTCCTCCCTCAGAAGGGTTGGGGGCGGATGAGAAAAGATTCCCAGCCAAAGGCCTGGAAGCCCGGTGTTGACGACGCCTAATGTTTAGCTTGACTCTAGGAAGAGGAAAACCATTGGTTCCCAACCTCCTTGGCTCACCCCGACGGACCTCAGTCACGCGGCTCTAGAGACTGTTTTCGCTGGAACTCCAGTTTGCTACGAGAGGAGTAAATGCACTGGACCTGATTTACATCCAAGATGTTGCTGCTAACGTGAGAGTGCTCGATCTCGGCCTTAAGACTGTGCGGTGTTTGTAGGTTTGTTCTGTGTCGCACTGAGGCCCAGGAGGAACGACATTTCGTTTCACTGTATGCGCCGTCTGTCAAGCATACGTCTGGAAACGAGCATCAGCCTGAACCTGAACCTCTACGGTCCTGCAGGCCGGATTTCCAGAGAACCTGCTATAGATATAAGTTCGGTTTTATGACGACACATCTCAAGAAAATAATGGCCAAGTTTGAAACTGATCCCCAGAGGATGAATCCTAGTCATTCCCGTGACCTCCTGACCTTTCCCGTGGCGCCCCCTTTAGGACTCACAGCAGATTGTCCTGACATTTACAGAAAACATTCCTGACCCCTTTAGATTTTAATGACCTTTGTGACCTCAGGACCAGCTTTACATTTATAGCTCCACTGCTGGTAAGAGTGTAAGAACACTTTCACACAGTGGATGGAATGAAGGCTGCAGCCTCTAGGGGACGCTGTCAGGACAGAGCAGGTGTCGGTAACGGTCACTAGAAAAAAAACAAACAAACGGTAAAAGCAGTTTCAAAGGTGAGTCCTTCCGCTGCCTCTCACCTGTCCGTCTTTGACCTCTCTGAAGCAGTACTTGAACCCGGAGTGCTGGCTGTACGTGCCTTCCCCCCTCAACGTCTGGGCCTGAACCCCCCTACCCCCTGGAGCCGGAGCACCCGCTGAGCCCGAGGAGGAGGGGGAGGAGAGCGTCCGCAGGGTGGGACTGAAACCAGACACCTGGAACAATGTGGGGAGTCAAAGAAAAGAATCTGAATGTCCTGGATCGATAACTTCTCGTCATCAAAACATTATATTCACAATAACTCAATAAATAACTTTAAGTGACTATCAACAAGCCCCAACACTGGGACGACAGGACATTGAGTCAAACTGTCCCTATGAAAAGTACGCCAAGTTATCTACTAGTATTAGCAGCTCCTGTCTGCAGCGTAGCCGTGGACGTACAGACGACTGTCACTGGGACACTGGGACACTGAAGGAAACTTAAAAACAGGAGGATTCTGAATGAAGTTCTGCAGTAATAAGGAGCATCTTTTGTCTATGATTTCTAAGCGGGTTTCTGGATGTTTATTGTGATGGGCCTCAGAGATAATGACATCCCCTGGAAGAGTAGGTCACACTGAATCTAAACATGTGTGTATCATGTCCGTGTGTTCACATCTGACCGAGTTACGCCTCTGAGAGGGAGAGTGACGGTGTCCCTGAATCTCCTGCACGTGTCGTGTGTCGCGGCCACCGCCGCGGGTCCAACGGGTTGGTGAGCGGTCAAACTACAACCTCTACAACCCTCTGAGTTATTCTTTGGGACAACAGAAAGCTGTAGGATGGTCGTGTCATCACAACCGTGATGAAATCTGGAAAAAACCGACCATCACCATCTTAACTGGTGTGATCGCCTGCAAGTCGCGGCCCCGGGAATCTTTCCCAACCACCGGACACAGCGACGAAACAGACGCCCGGTCAGCCAATCAGAGGGACCTCCGACGTTCTCACCTTCAGCACCTGGTGGATCTTCACGCTGGCCTCTGGGGGGTGCTGCACTCTGACCTTCACCATGGACGGACTGTGAGCTGCACACACACACACACACAATATGACAGCAGTCATATGCTAAGTAAGAAGTCACCTAAGAACTGCTGATCCAGGTGAGTGTTCAACTCTCTAACCGCTAGAGTTGACCTCTGACCACATGTCACCTCCCTCCAATCAGTTTTTTTGTACATTAACAAATCAATCAATCAATCAAGTTTGTTAAAATCACAAAAGGTATTGGGATGTGAGTGAGGTGCTGAAAAAACCCTCTAATAAATCTTTCGTGCAGGCAGGGTTTACTAAAGCAGAAACAGGTTTTTACTGCAGCTGACAGACTTATTTTACAGCCCACATAGACCAGAGAGTATAAGAGTGGCTAAAACTAATGACAGAGTCTTTTGGTAAATAATGTCCAAAGCAGAACGACTCAACGACCTGGCGTAATCCCTGACACACATTAAGGGTTCAACGTCTTAGACCGAGTGTAAAGGAATACTGGGTTGTGCGTTTTTAACTTCCTGTTTTGTCTGCTGTGATTTTTTTATTTTTCTACGTCACATTTGGGCGCTCTGTATTTTTGTTCAACTTCCAGATGTGTTGCAACGTCTCCCTGGAGTCGTAGTTCACGTCTCCTCACTTTTTAGAGAGCTGAAAAAAACAGAAAAAAAAGAAAGACGACGACACCCTATGGGATGGCAGGTCATGTTTTAAATAACTGACCAAATATTACTTAACCGTAGACAAGACGATGTGGAGGGAGGACTTCTGTTATTCCGACCCCGTTTACCGACGTAAATCGATCCCATCGATCTAAATGCAGATGTCACTTTACTCACTGGTCCCGTTGCAACACCAGCGTTAGTTTCACAGTCTTAGTGACTGAACCTTCTCTCAGAGCCACTTAGATCTCTTCCTCTCGATACAGAATCAGAATCAACCGATTGGACGTTAACTGCTTGACTGTACCGTGCAGTGCACCTGCGTGGAAGCATCTGCGTTTGTTATGTTCCTCCGCTCATTTCTTCAGGTTATTCCTTTACCTCGCCACCCATCCGTTGGGTCTGTACTAAGAGCCTAGACGTCGTACAAATGGTCGGAGAGACTCACCTCCAGAGCTCGCTGCCCCCTGGTTCTGTCCCAGCGGCAGGAGGAACTCCGACCGGGTCAGCTCCTGATTGGCTGCCGCGGCAGAGAGGATCGCAGGCTTGACGATCTCATTGGTGGAGACTGGCGAGACTGCTGCGGCGGCAGCTGCGGCGGAGCTGGGCGCGACGGGGATCTGGCAGAACTTCCCGGTGAATTGTGGCGGGCAGAGACAGCGGTCCTTCTGCAGACAGATGCCTCCGTTCTTACAGAGCAGAGGGCAGAGGACTGCAGGAGAAAAACAAAACAAACATGTTCAGACATTTATCTTTATCTTTTTCTTGTATTTGGATCCACGGACAAAAGAAATCAAAGGAGACGTAGGACACCGGAGGACACTGGACCCCACTACCGAGGGCCCGAACATATGGAAGCCCTCCAGAAGCCTCAAATCCACTGTTGGACTTCATCAGTTGTTTTCTGGTCTTTAGCATTTAGGGAATTCAACCAGCTGTTATCACGGCTGCCACTTCGATACTCTCGGGGCGTTTCATGCAGTTAAGGAACCTTCCAAAGCAAAAAGGGACTTTTTGACAGCGGCCATCGATTCATCAGGCGACACAAACATCAGCCAAACCGAACGATCGTGCTGCTCTGTAACCGCTGGATGTGGAAATAAACATCTGCTTATTAACAAGTTCAACAAATCAACTTAAAAAGGTGAGGAAATGTTGTTTGTGCTGCAAAAACCAAAAAACCATCTGTTGCTGTTCATAAAGGAGGCATCTTCAGCACTTTCCCCTGAGCGAAGAGTTTCATCGAACATCCAGAGTGAACAAGCTTCAGACGCAAGTTTGTCCCAATGGCCAAGACGTTTTCACGTCAGGGCCGATTCTACTTCTTCTGATGTGCGTGTTTCAACCTGACGATAATACATTTTGACTTTGTCACGTTCAAACCACTCTCAATATGCACACAGTCAAATAATAAAATAGAAATAATAAAGTGTCAGTTTACATGCAGACCAGTTAGTAACAGGCCCCATCACACACACGCAGGTAAGAGGCCAACACTAACACACATCCATCATGTTTACAGCCGCTCTGGAAACAGCTGAAGCGGTTTCACAACACTGGGTCCTGTTGGAGGCCAGGTGACGTGAAACAAAGCTGCGGCCCCGATGGGGTGGAGGTGAAAGTGGACTGGGCGCCAACCGAACCAGTCAGCCACTTCCTACTTCCTGTTTGAGCTCGTTTGACAGGACGTTGGTGTATTGTTACCCGGAGTTCAGCTAATGAGCCGATAACACCCCGAGGTCTCGGCAGCAGGAAGGAAACCTGCAGCTTTAGAAGCAGGCTCTTCTCTGCCTGCCTCTGCCTTCTCTGTCAGCAGCTCGGTTAGAAACGCTGCATACACACATACGCTGGTCATTATTTACTCTGGGATGTCTCATAGAAGAGGGGGGAGCGTGCACGTATGTACACACAGTATTTCAGACTTGGACTTCATGTGTCAGGCCCTAACAGTCCCATTACTTTATGCACAAGATCACAATCTTCGAGAAACTACTGTGATACGGTGAACAAGCCAGGATGAAGCTGTGAGGCCTGAGCTGTTTGTTTGTTTTGGAGCTGTTCTTTCCTCATGGAGCTGTGCCGTGCGTGTGTGTGTGTGTGTCCGTGTGTGTGCGCGCCATCAAACCAGATTGTCACGGGGGTTTAGTGTAGGAAATTCTCCCGAGCGAGCCCACGAGGCGATGGTCGTTTTAACCTCTGTTCTGAAGGTATTATCTGAATCCTCACAGACTCGAACCATCCGGATGAAAATATTTTTCCATCTGCTGCACAGTAAAAAAGATTTTAACCCGTTTCCCAAGCTGTGGCTCCGTGTCCCGTCCAGGTAGCCGTCCAGCTGCGGTCTTTGTTTCTGAAACAGAGGCGCTAATTGGGAAACGCACTGAAAATCTTTATCGCGCGGACACAATATTATTTCATCCAGGTGGTTAAAGAGTCAGAAAAACAGTGACTGTTTTTAAACCACTGAGTTTTTCAAACATCACCGGTTAATAATAATAATAACATTATTTTAGGGAAGCTGATGGTTACCTCTTTGTTTCGAGGCTCAAACGGGGGCTAGTTTATTAATAGAATATGAAAACTTCAAAACTTACTACTTTTTAAGTACAACGGACCAGTTAATCAACATGATTTCAAGAGCCAGGGGGCTGCACCCACAATACGACCCGAGCTTTCGATTCCGCTGACTCTGGTCATGTGCTGATAAAACATTTGGTAATTGACAGGATCGTCGGGAGGAAGAAATCATTACCGTGTCGTAATTTCTTTTTCACGTGTTTTTTATTCCTCTCTTTAATTTATTCATCAGAGATCACATGTCCCATTCGACCGTACAGCCCCGCGGCGTGGACGTGGGCCCGAGCGCTCACATTCACACCGTGGGGCGATTCAGAGTCGCCGGTTAACCCGCGTGTCTCTGGACTGTGGGAGGAAACCAGACGTCAGATATCAGCCAGGGTTGAAACTGTGTCAGAGAAGGTGCCGATTCCGCCTTATGACCATTTCGGAGGCTGCAGTTTGTGCTGCTGTTGAACTGTAATGCGTTACAGGTGTTTCCGTCCAGCCCATTTAGATCAGCGAGGGTTGGCCGAGTAACGGAAACTCCTCTCTGTGTAACACACCACGTCCTCTACTGGTCACACAGGTTAGTCAGCCCCTGTCAAACAGTTTCAGTCTTAACTGAGCATTAGAACCTTCATGGAGGAGGACGTACTGCAGGACTGATGAATCAGTTTAAGCTAGGTGTACCTAATAATCTGACACCTGAGGGTTATTTCACAGTAAATGAGTTCTTTTGCTTCTAGTGGCCAAAAAATCAAAATGATCAGAACAAAAGAACGCAGCTCTAAATTCACCTGCATCTCTCAAATCTCCTCATCACTCCTCATCTGAGTCGACTGGGCAGCGGATTAGCGAACCTCCTCCACCACCTCCTTGTTCCCCTCCACACGTGAGCAGCACTTCTTCTGCTGCTGCCGCCGCTGCCTCGTCCTCAGCTTTGGCCACGTTTTCTTTTGAGTTGAGACGTTAACTATTTGCTGATGTCACTGATGACATCAAAGGTCGGGCTCCGGCTCCGGCTCCGCTCTAGTCTACTACTACTACTATAAATGGAGGAATCTCTGCCCGCCTGCCTTTCGACGTTCTTGTTTTTTTTTTCCAGATGAGCGGCCTGGGCTGCTATAGCCGTCCTGGCTCCCGGCTTCCTTTGGTTTTTTTAAGCTATCGTCCACCATAACTGTTTGCAGATAGTGTTGCACCGTCATGTGACTCTGGCCGAACGATTGATCACGTCGTACGTTCAGGTCGCACTAATTACTCTCGCGGTTCCCAGACTCTTTGATTTGCGACCTGAGCTGTGAGCAAAGATTCGTTTTAGTTTGAAGGATTTCTCTAATTTAAATGGAGGCCTGAAGAGCTGAGAGTCTCCAGTATTTCACAATGAAAGGTCAGAAAAAGAAACTGTGCGTGTCGGAAAGATATATACTTTCTTCTTTATCCCTACATCTAATACTGTCACATAGAATCTGATATCAGCCACAGGGGACATTTTACTGCAGAACCAGGACTTTTACTGCTGACGCTTTAACTACATGAAGCTGATAACACCTTTACCGAGGCACAGTTCTGAATGCAGGACAGAGTATTTTGTTTTACCGGTACCGTCTCCTAAGGATCTGCGAACCCATCCCACCACTGATTCTGTTTGTGTGTGAATCCATTTGGATATTGCAAAAGTGTTTGCATGTGTCCAAGATGTTTTTGTGTTCACGTCCACACCCTTTCAAGTGTGTGTGTTTGTGAGAGCTCTGTATTTGAAAATGTTTGTTTATTCTACAAGTATTTCTGGTGAACCATGTTACACACACACACACACACACACACACACACACACACACACACACACACACACACACACACACACACACACACACACACACACACACACAGATGTTGCACATATGTGTGTTTTGGTGTAAACACAGTGACCTAATCATTGTCCTGGACATCGCCCTGCAGATGGGCTGCATCAGTTTGGAGGAAGTTTTTGGAGGTAACTGGGGCGAAAGAGAAAAAACAGAGATGGAAAAAGGAGTACGCAGGCATAAACAAAGAGATTAAAAAGATGAAATGATATAAACACAGATGACATGATAGAGAACAAACAGAAAGGAAGACATCAAACTCTCAGGAACGAGTTGATAAAAAGGGCAATGATTCATTCCTATCTGACAGCATTGTGAAGGAGGGCTGGTAAAAGAAATAATGACTCCCAACTCAACGCCTGACAATCCAACAGCTTATGATTAAGATGATCAAACAGTTGCTTATTTCCACATCCAGTAGTTACAGAGCAACATGATAATATATCTAGATCTGGTGTTTGTGTCACACTGATGAATATAAGTCCAGTACTCCCTCTCTTGTAGCTCTGGTTTTGGTCTCCTCCAGCTCCTGAGGGAAACATCTGGCTCTTCAGCTGCTAAACGCTCCGCCGTGTTCACCAGCTGTTCTCTGACCGTGTCTGTCTGCTGTTTGCTGCTGAGCAGGTAGTGGACGGCACTGTACTTGTGCAATTTTCACTTGTATTTCTGTACTTGTATGAGTGGAGTATTTGCATTTTATGAAGCTTAATTCTTCTACTCCAAGACCCTTTTTCCAATGATAAAGACGAGACAAAAATAAGGTTATTAAACATTAACTGACTAAATCTCTGTACAGTCATTTTATTAATAAAATATTATTAATGAAATTTAGCTGAAAATCAGTGGGATGAAATGTTTGACGAAGTTTGACTCATTACTGCTCTCAACGAAAATTGGCCTAAAATTTTCACATTTTTTTAATCATGTGATCTTCTGATGACTAAAAACTTACAAAGTATGAGGAACATGGATATAAGACTAAATATAAAAATAGCTGAAAAAATTCAGATTATTTCAGAGGGAACATTTCACTCCATTATATTTATTTAACAGCTATAGTTATGTTACAAATTGAGATTTTTACATACAACAAAGTGTTTATAAAACCTGCTTTGTTAAAGATGAAACAGTATATACTAGTAGAGCTAACACCATGAGTAGAGTTATAGAAAGTGAATTTCGATCATCCTGTGAGTCATTTTTCATGTTGCAACATTTCTTGGCTCCAGCTTCTCTAAAGTTATGATTCTGCAAAACAAACACAGTGAAGTTTTCACTTTGGGCTCTGGGTAATTGTGACCGGCCCCAAATGAACTGGGTTCTTCCCTGGCCCGTGCTCCACCCGTCCACCAAGTTCAGTGCAAAAAAATCGGCTCGCTAGTTTCTGTGTAATCCAGCTGACGAACCCACCGACAAACAGACACGGGTGAAAACATAAACTCCTTGGTGGAGGCAATAACCATTAGTCGCAGTCTTCTATAAAAGTTGTTTAAAAAATGAGCCCCACCTCCACCAACTACAACAGGAAATGCTGCTTATATACGAATGCATGAGTAGTAATAACTACTCATGCATTCGTATGATAATTATCCTGCTAATAAATGTAGAAATCTCTGTCTTTCTGTCTGTCCTTCAATTTTTCTGCAACTGCTCATCGACTTGAATCCTCGTGTGTGTGTGTGTGTGTGTTGCTGAGGACCGAAGCAAGAGCAGTGTCGATGAGCGGGCCTCGTCTGAGATTTACCAACGGCTTCAACTAATACTTATTTTTAATTTGTCAATTAATCTCCCAATTATTTTCTCAATGAATCGATTCATGTCAGAAAACAAATTCCCATTTCCTGAATCCCTGATCACTTATTTATTCCAACCAACAGTCTAAAATTCAAGGAGAACTAGTTTAAAGTCACAGAAGACCAAGAAAAGCAACAAGTCCTTAGAGTTACGAAGCTGGAACCACAGAACAATTGGACTTTCGCTTGGAAAATAACTTTAACCATTAATCGATTGGGAAAATAATTGCAGACGCATTTTACTAATCGATTAATCAACTAATAATTTCAGCCCTCGACTGAAGCAGACGGGCACAGTGTCACAAAACCAACGTTAGGGACTAAAAGAGGCTAAAAGTCTCAGTAGAGCTGCCGAGCTGGTGAAAATGACTCTACAACAGTTCAACTTCAATGAAGTTACAACAGTTCATCAGGAGGGTCTGAACCGCGTTTCATCACATCCATCCAACAGGTGTTGAGACGCTTCTCTGGACAAAACCAGGGATTTGTTTTTGGTCTCATGTGTTCAAGTCTCAGTCGTCGCACACTGATGCAATGTTCATGTGTCCGCGTACTTTTGGCCACAGTGAACAGTAAATACTAAATTTTCCTTTTTAACGTTTAGTGTTGGAAAAGTAAAAGCAGTGAGGTGGAGAGAATGAAAAATGATAGAAAGGAAAGGGGGATGTGGAGGTCACGATGGAAAGAGTGAGCGACAACGAGGAAAAGAACAGGGGAAACAAGAAAAACAACAAGAAAAAAGATGGTGAGAGGAAGAGGTTCAGATGTCCTGTGAATCTGTGGTCGTCACTGAGTGATTTCATGGCGGAATCAGAACAGAAACTGGTGGAAATTCCAGTCAGACGTAGGACAGGCCGTGTCCACGTCGGCCCGTCCGTCCCCCCGCTGTCTCTCGGTTCAGGCAGCGGTGGTGACGTCCAGGCATTTCACAGCCTCGCGGCGTTTCTGCGCACTGATACGCTCAAGTCTTAGGTTTCACGCAGACGCAGCAGGTAAAGGCGCGACAGGTTGTAACGTTTGTTCTTCTAAAGTTGATTCAGAGAAAGAAAAACAAAGTGATGGAGGACCAGCTGTTTGGACAGGAGATGGACCTTTTGACCCCATGATGTCATCACCTCCTCCCTCCTCCTCTGCAGTATGTGTGTGTGTGTGTGTGTGTGTGTGTGTGTGTGTGTGTGTGTGTGAGTGAGAGAGAGAGAGACATGATAAATGTGAATGATAAATGAAAGCCATATGTCACTGGTGTTTCTCCTCCCTCCTGTTCCTCTCTGTCTCTCTCTCTGCTCAACTTTCCATACAAATTATCACCCGAACGTCCAGAAAATCCGCATTAAATTTGGTTCCCATCCCCGGCTGAAGTGTCCGTATCAGGATTCGGGCCCGTTAAACCATTAAAGATGAAGCGAGCACAAAGCGATGACGTCATCTTTTGAAGCTCCGCTTTTTATTGGGGTTTTTTTTAATTATTGACAAGCTTTTATCAGCGTGGCTACACGGTTGAGCCAGACAGGCCATGCGTTTTCATTTTCAGCGCAGTGCCCGTCAAGATGGAGCTCGAAAGAAAACGGGGTTACCGCGGTAACAGCATGGTTTATATAGATTAGTTTGCGTCTGAAAACACCCGCTAAGTTTGAAGTCGATCGGATGAGCGGTTGTCAGGAAAAAAAAAAAAAAAAAGAAAAATCAGGGAAAAAAAACGAAGGAAATCGAAGGAAAGACGGAAAGAGACATTTCTCCGTTTATTAGTAGGATAAGTTGGACGGCACCGACAGTTTTTATGCAAAAAAAAGAAGATATTATTGTGTTATTTAAAATTCAATGCGAGTTTTTTTGTCTGTGCGTCTGCAGGTTTTCAACACAGGGCAAATATCTGAATAACTGAAGAGTGGAGCATTTCACTGCTCCGGGATTATAAGAACCATGTTGAAGAGATATTTTTTCCCCCACTGTTGATGCTCATGAAATAAAGCGAATATTAATGGATTTTGTTGCTCTTATTATTTTATCTTACTTCTAATCACGGGATAATGATGCTCTCAGTTCCCATGATGCTTGGGGGACGTAAACAGAAAGTATATGGTAACATTGCCCTGGATTCAGTGAGTTACACCTTGGTGCTACAACTTGAGCTTATATTTGTTTTTCCATTCAGTCAAATTGGCCCCGTTAAGAGCAGCTGAACCAGCTGAGATCGGCTCCTGTTCTCAGCGTAGCCGTGGACGTACAGACGACTGTCACTGGGTCACTGTGATGCTGAAGGAAACTTAAAAACAAGAGGATTCTGAATGAAGTTCTGCAGTAATAAGCAGTTTCCTTTTGCCATGATTTTTCTAAGTGGATTCATTGTCATAATTACAGTTTTTTTTGGGATCAGACATAATGATATCCCTGGAAAGTGTGAGTCACCCTGAATCTAAAAAATGTGTGTTTCATGCCTGTGCCTTCAGACCTGACTGAGTTTTGACTCTGAGAGGAAGGAGTACGGTTTTTCGGTGCAAATCGGTGGCAAGAGGTTCGGGGCAACGTGAAGGTGATAAAACACGGGCCGATACGGTTCTTCCAGGGGAGTCCGAATGGATCAAATTATGGTAATAAAAAGAGTAAATTTGCTGGAAAAATGTATTCATCCCTTTTACGGCTTCTCTTTTTCCATTGATTGAGTATGGGGAAAAATGGTTCTCGGGCCAGTGTGCCCGGCCTTGGTCATCCTTGTTTTTGTAGCCAAACTTGTGATGTTATCATCGTGTGGTGATGCAGCCGAGAGCAGGGAATCTCTCGGAATCTGCCAAACGGCAACCCATCCAAGTGCAAACAAACAAATAGAAATCTACCTTCCAGATGTTGGAAGTTACGCGACTTGGATTTGACTTTGGTGGTGGACCCCCTGTTGTTAACGCATCGCCACAGGATGAAGCTACTCGGACGGAAAAAAAGCAGAGTTGACCAGATGTTGGATGGGGTGGATCTTCCACCCCATTCGGGCTGATTAGCATAAAAGTAACTGAAACCAGAGGCTCCCTGACAGGAAGCAGGTCAATGTAAAGACAGTGTGAAGGATGATTTGGAATAAAGGCCGTTTCAGTCGGGGTTCTCTCTTTTCTGTAAAGTCTGAGTGCAGTTCAGACCTCGACGGTTCAGACCTGCCGCCAGCAGGAATGATTTAACACACGCTGACCTGGAATCGGTTCAGACTACACAACTATTCGCTGGCTCCGTTTCAGACTCTGAACTCTGCCAACCATCAAAGAGCTGCAGGTCACATGACGCAGCTGGAGCAGCTTCACACGTTACACATGTAAGCTCATACGTCGAGAGCAGATATTTTCCCGCAGCGGTTGAGCTCTCGCTCTGGGCTCCGTCCCCGTTGCCTCTGATCCCCAAAGTCTCTCTGCCCGCGTGCAGGTGGGGAGGCTCGGCCGAACTCGCCATTTGTTTGCGTTTGTTGGGAGGTGGGTGTTAGGCCGGATTACGAGGTCTGTGTGAAGGAGTCAGGCCAGACCTGCGGGGCCCACACGTCTAGGTGGAACATTCATGCAGATTAGTTTGACCTCTTCCAGCAGATCCTCTGGTCACACCCCCGCCATGGTAATGAACTGATTTTCTTTGAAACCCTGGTAAGTCCGGGCCCTGAGGCTTGCGGTTGTGACCTGTTGTGGTCTTCCTGTGTCTGAAGTTACCTGCTGCCCTGTGCTGTATTACTCATGTCTGTTTTCTGATTTTCTACAGTCTGTTGTGTGTGTGTGTGTGTGTGTGTGTGTGTATTCAAATCAGGTTAAGGGTAACTGGCATGAAGCGTCTGTAGACAACAACATCTGTTCCCTGAACAGGGATTTACTATGACACAACTGCGGGTTTGTGTCAGACTCATAGCTTTGATTTTCCAGACTTGTTTTTTTCTCCTACTATTTTGTCCCTTATGCACCACAACAGCAAGACCACGGTGAAAACCTGCCTGGAAATCAACCTGCTTCTGATTCTGATCATCCATGTCCCAACAAATTATGTGCGCGACCCACAGATCACTGATTTTTCTGGCTACGGGACCGGGATCCGCTGAGTCCGGACGCCTACACGAAAACACCAGAGCAACCCGGGAGGACACGGTGGACGTCGAGAGTAAAGTCAAAAGTAACAAGTTGAACTTACAGACTCTGAAACCGGGTCCGTGGGAGCTGTCTCTCCTTCCTCCTCCTCCCTCGCTGCTGCTGCTGCTGTACAGCGTGGTCACGTTGCCTCTCTCGCAGTAGTTGACGCATCGTTCCTGGCTGCAGCGCACCTTGCAGATGGTCGGCGTGAACATCACCTGGATCCTCTCCACCCCTCCTCCTCCTCTTCCTCTTCCTCCCGTGGCTGTCTGTCCATCAGCTGGCAGAGGAGAGATGAAGAAGAAGATGACAGACAGAAAACAGCAGAGTCGAGGCTGCAGCATGTCGAGTGTTGCAGTCAGAGTTTTCAAGTGTGTTGCATCGTCCGAACTCCCAAACGTCTCCCCTCTAGCTCCACTTTAACTCTACCTCGCTCGTCCCACCTTCCTCCCTCTCTCTCTCTCTCTCACTCTGTGGTCGAGTGAAAACGAGTGTCGCAGGAAAAAAGGAGGGAAGGAAGGAAGAAGAAAACCACCAGACGCTTCCCCCTCTCTCTGCCTTCCTCTAAACACTCCTGAGTGTGAGCGAGTGAGCAACAGGGACTGAGGGAGAGTGAGGGAGAGAGAGAGAGAGAGAGTTAGAGGAGAAGAGAGAGAGAGAGGTAGAGAGAGAGAGAGAGAGAGGTAGAGAGAGAGAGAGAGGTAGAGAGATAATTGAAAGCAGTGTGCGGGACTGGGCTCGGCTCCAAACTAAATGTTTAGCAGGGATCTGGTCCATCAGTCCACACAGAGAGAGAGCGAGAGAGAGCGAGAGAGAAAGAGTGTTAGTATGTGAATCTTTCTCTCTCTCTTTTTCACTCCTTCACCCCTCTCTCTCTCTCTTCACTCCCCACTTTCTTCTCTTCCTTTTTTTTATTGCCCTTTTTCTGGTATGAGCAGAGAGAATCTCTCTCTCTCTCCGCTCACAGTTTCATAACAGACTCCGGGACTTTAGAGGATGTCAGGCTGATGATGCAACCCCGGTTTGGGTTTCAGGGGGTCGAATTCAGAAAATATGTTAAAGCTAAAAGTAGCTCCTGACTGCAGGGGAAAGCTGAGCAGACGCTAGGGGTTTTTCTTCTTCTTCTAATAATCGCGTACGTCGCGTCGACGCGCACACCGCGTCTTCCCGCACGGCCAGAACCTGAAACTTTTACGTCCCGACTGCACCAGTCAATCGACCGGCCACAATGTGGAGCCGAACAGAGACAGAACCCCTAAAACTCTGGGGCTGTTCCGAAGTGAAGGCTGCACCTTGTACCTACAGTTATATAACAGCAGTTGAACTAAAACAAGTAAAATGCTGCTGCAGTAATATTAAGACCAGTTGACTGCAGTTTATGACAGACGTGCGGTTGAGAGTCGAACCGTGGAGCTGCTCAAAGTGCAGACAGACGAGTGAAGTTTCTGCCCGGCCAAAAATCCAACCGATCGTCCAACAGCCACATCAGCGATCGTCCAGGTGATTAATCAGGTGTGACGCGCCCCCCCCCAAATGTCAAATGGCAGCCGTTCTGGCAGAAATCTGGGCCCGGTTCTAAAATCAGTCGGGGGCGATCAGTTCGGGTTAAAAAAAATTTCGAGCTTAATTTGCACATTTTCCACACAGCTTCAGAAGAAAGTCTCACAGCAGACGGACCTGCTGACTCTGAAGCAAAACCTCGGCATTTTGGGAAATGTGGTCGATAAGAGAGCCTGTTTACCGACCAACCCTCCAAGTGCAACAACAAGATACTTGGTCGGTGCTCGTTGGCCCCCCAGGACGACACAGGAGCGTTTTCTGTCAACGGGACGACGTCGCCAGAACTTGTTTATGATGTGACGATGCTAGAGGGAAAGTTTCTGTTTGTGAGCTGATCTGTGATCTGTCACCAACCTTGACCAAGTAGTTTCTCTTAATTCAAACTGTAGCTGCAGCAGTTAATCAACTATATTGAAAGACTATCGATTTTTAGCTCACAATCCAATGTTTGGCAAAAAAAAAAAAAAGCCAAACATTCGATTTCCCATTTCTCCAATGCATCAATTTGTTTGGTTGGAATAATCAATAAAGAAAATGACGGCTCTCTGATTCTACGTCGTTTTTGTTGAGAAGAACTTGACTGGTCGGCACTGAGCCCTGACCTCAACCCCGTCCAACCATCCTCCCAGACGAACTGTTACAGCGACAAGATATTGAGGATAAAAGCAAACACGCTTGAAGCAGGGAGAGATGCACTTTTCCAGGCAAATAGCGGAGGAGCATTCTCAGACAGGCTCCGCCGTTGAAAGGGCCGTCTTTTGTCTGCGACTTCTAAGTGGGTGTATTGATGTTTCCTCGTGATGAACGTCAGATAATCAGTGTTATCTTTGGGAAACGTACGTTTCATGTCTGTGTGTAGAGAAGGAGTAGGACTTTTGACTAAACCCAGATTGCGTTTCGCCCCCCCCCCTCCACTCTCCGGCCTCCCCGCTTGACAGTGTGTTTTGATCCAGATGAACAGAGCAGCCTTTGAGGGGGTTGTGTCATATCTCGTAAAACAGCCATAAATTCAGTTCAACCGCAGTCTTTCAGTTTTTCACAAGCATGCCGAGGACGTATCCTGCAGAATGAAAGATGCCGGGCTCCGTGACTCGCATGGAATGACCACACATGAGAGACACAAACTGAGGCCGAACGGCAGCAATTCTAATCCACCAATGCGACCGAACCGGTTCTTGTTTTTCTGTGGGACCCCGGACCCTCCTCGGGGGCCCCGGTGGGGCAGAGGGCCGAGGTGCTTTGGTGGAATAGAGGCTGGTTGTTTCTGCTGCTGTTTGTCTATGAGCTCATGTCCTGACACACACACACACCCACACAGTGAGCCAGCTAAGCACAACACACACACACACACACACACACACACACACACACGAACGGTGGAACAAACTAGAAACGCTGTGAGCGACGTCACACACTCCACCTGAAACTAACCCAAAGATTAGGGACCAACAGAGGACACACGCTGTCCAACAGAGATACAGGGTCTGTCCCACTTTGTCCCGATGCAACAGAGCCGCAGAAGTGTGACGACACTCACAGTTGACTCATGGTTGGATCGGCATGAAACTCTCCCGGTTGAATCATCTGGCTCGCTGTTAAAAAAGGAGTCAACGGTAAAAAGGAGCCCGTGGACATGAAAACCGAAGGAGAGAAGTCAACTACGACTCCCAAGGTGCATTTCAGCAACAGGCATCCGATCAGCGAGCTTCAAACTGTGCGACGTGCTCCGCTACTGGCGAGTTGGCGCTAAAGATCCCACCGCTGAGAGAAGTGATTTTACAATCTGCAGCCTAAATCAGTTTACTCTGGGCTTCTGGGCCAGTTGTGGAGGAATTCACCAACTGCGATGCTGTGGTCTGTTCACAGCGTAAATGACAGAGGTTTCAAATCCTCTACTGCTGTCACTCGCACCTCTGACCGGGCTCTTCGCTATAGCAACGGCAGCTAAGGCTCATGGGTATTGTAGCACTTGGAGAAATCAGGTTCTTTCTGTCGAATCGTCAGTAATTCAGAATGTTGGTCAGAACGTTATTCCACTATCCAGGAGAGTCCTGAGTTTCTATGGTCAGTTACACTGAGGAGATCGTTTAAAGATCAATTTGAAATGGCGGGAAAAAAACACAGCAGCTCCTCTCACCTCACAACCTTGTTATAGAAAATAAAAAAAATGTTTTAAAGGACAAAATCAGATCGTCCAAGTCAAGCGTGGAGCCCGTCCCAGCGAGGTTCAGTGGCTGACATCTACCTATGACTGTATCTCGCTCCGTGTCGGTCTCCAGACAGGTAATCACGTACGGTTACCTGGCCGGGTCCTGCGGCTCCACCCCCGTCTCTGTGGAGGGAGCGTGGACGCTGACCCGGGAGGAGCGGGCGGTTTCCGAATCAACGAGGCGAAAAACCATAGAGAGGGCGCTAACGAGTTCGGAGGAAAAAAAAGAGACATAAATATCGAAATCCTGAAAAATGGAAGCATCGATAAGCTTCAAATAGTTTCGCACTTAGCAGCAGTAGCAGTGCAAAGAACGGGAGAGCCGGGGTGGATTTAGGACCACAGCTCCCAGTGAGTCCAGTGGAAACGCCGGTCGAGCTTTTACAGCCGAAGTGACCGAGAGCGCACAAAAAGCAGTAGAGTATTCTAGGTTGATATAGCAGGATAATGTTATTCAGCGCCCTTTTCTGCTCTGCTTCAATCAGAAATTCAAGAAAGCGCTCAGACTATTTTGTCTCTGCACGCTGCCGTATTTATATCCTGCTGTAGACCTGCAGGAAGTACCAGTTGTTTTACTTAATAATGTACAGTTGATGCTGTTGATGCTACCGCGCTGACCTGCGAAGGCAGGAGGGCGACAGAAACTGGCCCGAAGCTGTGAAAGAGAAAGGTCGCAATGTTTTCATTTGATGTCTTTTTGACCCACAAGGGACCTAAAAGCCGCAGACACTGAACCCTGCTTTCGGACGATCTTCGCGTTCTGCTCAGACGAACCGTAGTGTCCACCGATAACGTTGTATATAATAATACATTTCAAAGTAATATACAAGTTATCTAAGTTATACAGTAGAAGAGATGCCAGACACTCAGATAAAAAGCTTGTAGAGTGCAACGAGCGGAGACATCCGTCGGTCAAGCAAACACGTCTCCAGAGGACGTGTCTCGGTCAGCCCTGGCCGTTTGCAACCGGCTCACGCTGCAACAGGTCCGACCAGACCCTGCACGCTTTTTACCCAAATTAGGACTTTTTCTGACTCCGGCGACAAAAATACAAAGATTTCTGCGAGAGGTGAACCCGAACTGGCGCACGTCATAACGTCACCGTTCACCACTTCGGGCTGATCCAGTAATCCCTCCTTATTAAACTGCATCCAATCCTCCGTGTTTCGCACTGAAGTGAACTGCTCTGCAGTCAGTTTACTGCATAGCTGGACAATAACAGGAACTCTTTACTGGTCTAATCACAGTGATCAGGGCTGAACTATGAGGATGTATTAACAGTCACCTTATCTGAAGCACGCACGCACGGACACACACACACACACACACACACACACACACACACACACACACCAGGCATTCCAGCTCCATTAAATCACCGTCAGCTTGCTTTTGGACCAAAGATGGAAAAAAAAAAAAAAAATCCCATTCCAACAATGAATGTCTGACAGACACGACCTGTGTGTACAGTTTTATCTCGCAGCTCCACCATGTCAGCGGCACACCAGTCATTAAACAAAATAATGACCCATGTGTTGTGGTATGTGTGTTAAATACACTGTCAGCTCCCGTTAACATGTCCAAACATGACACAGCTTGATTATATCGTCTGCTCTGATATATCGTCGCCCGCCGTCGTCGGATAAACACATTACGCACTGTAAATATACACACTGTCACGCTGAGGTTCGGTCACGGAGGCTCGCCGCGTAATCCTTAAATTTAAAAATAAATAAATAAAAATCGAATTACTCACTAAGACCCTTGCGAAATGTTTTGTCTTTAGCTTAAACTTCGCCAACCGTTAGCTAGTGAACAGGCTCATTTAGCCAGCGGACGCTAACGTTAGCCTGCTCGTTTTTAAAAACGAATGGGGGCTGCTTTAAAACCCTCAGTGTTGATCCGTGTCGAAACCCGGAGCCGTGGCTCTGTCAACACTCTGAACACTCAGACATCGCCGCGTCCTGCTTCGGGCTAAAGCTCTTGTAGCGACATGGCTGTGTGTTTCTGTCAGTGACCATGCACTTACAACTGTCGGTCAACCATTAATAAGTCAGCGGGTTTTCACACCTTCTACAATATTCCATCGCGTCTGCAGCTGTAAAGGTCGATAGTCAGCTTAGGGAAAGATTTTGGTCCAGATGCCCTGAGGCTCCCTCCCAGAGGATCAAACAGGCCGTCGGAGACGTCTCACTGATGAGTTAAAGAGATAAAGTGTCTGCTGGAGGAGGATTTTCCACAACCCGGCAACCCAGAAGTTGTTCCTATTGATGGCTGATAACTAAAGCCATAAAGCATTAGTAAATGATTGGCCATCAATCAAAAGCCCTTTGAAGGGTTATTTTTATGTGTTTTTATATATTATCTTGTTATGAGATTAAAAGAAAGTGGCTTGTGGTGCTTATTAAACTCAGGTGCTGGTCCTGAACTGAGGTGTTATTCTGCAAGGAATGCACCCAAAGACATATGGTTGTCTATTTGTGAGGAACGACCCCTCTTATGGAAACGGCAGGACAATTTGGAAAACTGTCCTGGGGTGCTGTCCTGTCTCTCGTCTTTTTCTACAGATGAGTCGTTAAATGGGGAGAGTCGATCACGTCCAGAGTGAAACGTCCGTACGAGGGAGGCACGTACCTGAGGAGTGACGGAGGCCTCAGCCAATAAGAAGACGACTGTGCCGACGATGTTATTTACTATGTTTAAACCTGATACCTGCTGGACCGGGGAGAGAATAGACACTCAGACCCCGTGACCTGATGTGGATTCTCTACGCTTGTCAGGGACGCAGAGTCTGGTCCAGTCTTTAAGACTCTGCTGTATTTCAATAAATAGACGTGAGTTTAACTTTTTGCGTCCTGCATACTTCACTAAACGAAGTCCTGATGTTTTGAAGGACGGACTCAACAATTTATAAACCAGAACAGTGATGATCTTGGGTTTAAAACCTCCAGTTTGAACTCTGTTAGTTTACAGAAACTGACCTGTGGCTGCAGTGACGTGGACGGTGTACTGGCCCTTCTGAGTGTGGAAACTCGTCACACTGGTTCTTACTGAGGATGCCGGTGACGAGGAGGAGTTAGAAGCGGAGGAAGAGGAGGTCACGGAGCCGAGCTTCTTCCTCTCCTTCTCGATGTGCTTCATCAGCAGGGCGGCCATCTTGTCTCCTCTCCCCCCCCGTGACAGAGTCTTCCTCTGCAGCAGCGCCTGGGCCTCCCTCAGACTGTCACATACACAGAGATGCATCATGCAAACAGAGCGAACTCAGACAGAACAGAACGGAAACACGTCTGTAGCATGTTCGTGGCTCCGTGGGGCCGCAACGCTCTTTGCAGGGTGCAGACGCCGTCTGGTGGGTTCGACGGGTTTCCCTGACCTTAGACCGAACCCCCTTTGAAATCTGAGTGTACATGAAGAGCGCAGACACTTTTAGAAGGCTGGAAATATAATAAGACAGATCCGTGCCGTTCCAGTCCAGCTGGAACACACTCCCGGTTTAGAGAAACGCTCTGCGGACCCTACAGAAAGGAGAAATGAAGCGACGCTTAACACGATGCATTTATTGCTCGTCCCTCCGTTGGAAAGGCCGAGCTGCGACAGTAAACCGACACCGGCTGCGACTGCGCCCGCTGCACTTTGACTCCTCCTCACTGCCACTGTTCACGTTACAACAGAGAAAGCATGATTAAGCCACACGGGATTTGAACCCGTGGTGCCTCGGACGCAACAGATGTGTTTCCAAAGCACCACAGTGGTTCAGAAACACAGCACAACTGTCAGTTCACTGCACGCACGCACGGGTAGTCGGCGTTAATCTGTGTCCACGCAGACACGTAGCATGAGCAGCGGCAGCTCCAGTGCTCTGTCCGCGTCACACGGGAGGCGTTCACAGCCGTGACCACCACAACCAGAGCGCAGCCGGCACTACTGTGTCCATCACGCTCGGCAGCAGGTTGGGCCTGAGCGGGCACTGACCCGCGCTGTGGTCACGACCAGCGGAGGTCTGCTACGTGATACGACGTGATGAAGCAGCTCAGCCGCTCTCTGTGGATCCGAGGGAAACGAACAACTTAACGCCAGGTGACGCAAAACAATTTCGGAAAGAAAATCCCCACTGACATTTCAGGGAAAATCGCCGAAGCTGCCCTCGTCTTCCTTGTGTGAAATCAAACAACCGTTGCTTCAAACATCAGTTATTTTAGTTACTCAGGAACTTTATTGCCCCCGCTGGGGGGAAACTGTCCTTGGCTTCGTCACACAGTGTTGAAACACTGTTGGACAATGATGTGGACACAGATCAACAAACAGTAAAATGTTAGCGCTGAAATACTGAAGTTCGCAGACAACCGTTTGGAAGTTGGTGGGACTGTTCTAAGATGGCGCGGGAAATGTGGGAGGGCTATTTTTCTCCAGAACTGTCTGTTTTCTGAGAAGCCCTTCTGTCCGACAGGATGATTTAAAATGGCCTTACACGGTCTGAGGAGAAGCAGTCCAGAGAAACGTGAGGCCATTTTAAATCAGCCCGCCGGACACGGTCTGAGGAGAAGCAGTCCAGACCTGCTGCAGCTCGGCGAACAAACGCCACAGATTAATCCGCGGCTGATGACTAGCACGCAGTCTGATGGAGCGTCACTAAGTTTATTTCACTTCGCTGCCGTGTGTCTGGGCTCAAACACCACAGCTGTTGGTTTGTTAAGACACGCTGGCTTTTTATGAGTTATGCAGATTAAACTAAAAAAGGGCTACGAGGAGCTGATCTGACGACTGCGATGAGACTTAGTGGACTGAACGGACATAAAGTATCCAGGACTAGGGCAGTTAGACATTCGTTGTTCTTCAGACTTGAGCTGCGGTGCAATCGCAGTACATTCTTCACTTCATGTGGGGTTACTCTCGCTCTGCTCGGGGGCTCTGGGGGCCTCGGCCCTTTGTGCTGGGTGTTAATGAACTTTTCAGGCATTCGTGTAGATTTACCGCGTATTTTGTTGAGGTGCATCTAAAAATGTAAAGTGAGCCTCTGGATTTTTAAAATAAATAAAAAAAAGACGCCTTCTTTGAATCAATGGCTGCAAATTGTACTAGTGTTATTTCATTTTAGGCTCTCTCTCTCTACAGCTCTGAAATACGACCCCCCCCAACCCCCCCTTGGACTACAGTGGGCCTGGAGGTAAAACTCAGAAGTTGGGTTAACGGCACTCACTGCTGTTCTAAAGGGAACCTCAAAGACTGTTCTTTGTGTCACTTAAATCTTCATTGGCAAAAGAACTGAGACATCAAGTAAAGACAGAAACAGATAAAAACTGTGTGGGAAGATTTAATCATCCCTGCAGTCCTGTTGATGAATTCGTTTGCAGTTCCATTCCCATGTCGCCATTTTGAATCCAGTGCAACGTCCATTTTTTCCCTTTGCTTCTTAAAGTCTGGAGATAAACGTACATTTTTCCATTAAAGATTCCAAGGAATTTAACCACTGGTTCTTTGGATCCACCTCCCCCCACTTCCTTGTATCGGCTTTCTTTTTAATTTGCTACCAACAGTGTATTGACCAAGTATCTGTTGCTTCCCTTCACACGTTCTTCTGATAAAAATCAGAGAAAAAGTCCCCGTCAAAGACTCTTCTAACCAGCGGGGTGAAGAAATATTCCTTCTCCCGCTGCGACTGTAGATTTATTCTCCGAGTGGCTGGAAAACGACTGCCTGTCCTCGCTCGTACCAACTGAGCAGGAAGACGTTTCTGTCCACCATCTTTGTTTGGTTTCGAATATTTTTGATCCAGATGATCAGAAGAGTCTTTGAGGATTCTGGAAAAAGCCTCAGAACAGCAGTGAGTGTTGTTAAACTACCTTCTGTGTCTATCAAGGATCGCTGTGTGTGTGTGTGTGTGTGTGTGTGTGTGTGTGTGTGTGTGTGTGTGTCATTCACACTGGAACACAATCAGCAAAACTCCCGGGTCTTCACACCAGATACTGCAGCCTGTTTGAAGAAACTACGCTACCCAAAATCCCTCTGGACTCGTCTCCCTGTGGTCTGAATCCAGTCTTCCCACAGGGTCCCGACCCCGGCTCTGACCCCTGAACCTCCGTGACCCTCTGACCTTTGACCCGGGGTTCTGTTGATTGTTAACACTGAGGAGACTCCGAAATCTGGTTTCTCACACTGACAGAGCTCAGATTCTCCAAATGTCCTCTCAGAGACGAGGAGGAGACATAAATCCTCCTCTGTCAGGACGCGCTGACCTCCGTCGACCTTTCCAGACATGGAAAAGCAGCTCTTTCCTCTCCCGAGCTGATCTGGAGGAGGTCACATGTTTTTAAATCCTCACATCTTGACTCCAGCAAATCACTAGATTCAGGGTTTAAAGCCAAAAAACTGTCTCACTCCTTCAGCTTGTACGAAACGCAGCTGCTCATCTTTTAAAAAATACTAGAAGAGACCGGATCACGTTGATCCTGTTCCTGCCTCGTTCCGCTGGTCACAGATCAGTTTTAAGGTCTAAGATTTTACTGGTCACGTTTAAAGCTCTTCACGGTTTAGTTCCCAGTTACGTATATTTCTGAACTGCTGTTCCCCCGTGAACCAGAGCCTCAGGTCCTCAGACCTGGTCCAGGTCTCAAGGGGTCCTGATTTTTACAGCTCTGAACTCCCTGCCTGAAGATCTGAGGCTGCAGAATCAGTGACGTCTCTTAAATCTAAACGTTGGCCCAAAGTTTGACTCCTCTGCTTCCACTAAGTCTTGTGTGTTTCATTTGTTTGTTTTATTCTATTTTATTCACTGTTTTTGCCGAATCTTGATTTAATGATGGTGTGAATTTGTTTTAAATTTAGTTTAAGCTTCGCAAAGCAGTTTGGAACGTTGTTGTGAAAGACGCTACGTAAGTAAAATGACTACGATTATTGTTTCTGCCGGCGTTGAGCAGTAAAAGTGTCGGCTTCCTGTCATTCAGACCGAGGCGTCTTTTACACCAACGTTCCTCAGAGTCATCCGGACAAGACAGGACATTTACGAAAAGAGACCATAACCGCTGCCGTCAGCTCCGCACAAAATTTCCCTGAGGCCGACTCAACTCTTCACCCTGGAAAAAGTTCTTATCGTCAGGTCATTGTTGTCTGTAACTGATAGTACGTTTGAGTTTCTCAGGGTCTTTCTATGCATAAATCGTTTCAAAGTGGACGCGTACTGCACAATACTCCGTGTATAACAGTAACGGATGAGTTTTTACAAGTTCTTTATTTTGCACATAAACGACGAAACAAATGTTTTTTGTTGTAAGAATCAGATAAAAACATCTGGAGAAAGATTCAAAACTTTGGAAAGGGTTTGATTTTAAGAGATTGTTTCACACTCTGTAGCTTCGGCCGACAGTTTTTCAGTCTGTAGAAAATCACTAAGAAAGTACACGCAGATCACACTCCACTAAAGCTAAGCCACGTCAGATCTGTCCAGAGCGACGGGTCCCGCGTCTGAGGTCACGTCTGAGCCCCTGCACGCGTTAACGAGGCCAGTCCCGGCAGAGCTTCGATAATTACGGTCTCGTTACTGCGACAGTCGGGCTGCGGCTCTCAGACATGATTAATACCTCAGGTGTTGAATTAATCACATTTCTGGAGGCCAGGGACCCGCGTGTGATTCTATCTGGGAGCCTTTTCCACAGCGCGCACACACACACACACACACACACACACACACACACACACACACACACACACACACACACACACACACACACACACACACACACACACACACCTCAGAATGCGGTGCAGGACTGTGACTGACAGTTTGTGGTTTAGGATCCCTGCGTCGTCAAACACAGGGATCTTGGTAAAGTTAAAAACACCTGGGTCACGAATGAAATTTCATTGTTTTTTTATTTGCTTTAATCGCAGCTTGAAACCCGACATAAAAACAGAGAGACCCATCGCAGGTCAACACATACTGCTGTTTTAGGCCTGGAAGTCTGGACCAGCTGCCCTTCGACAGGATGTTGTGACAGAAACATCCAATCCGTCAAACGTGTTTATATTTCTGCAGGATTCAGGGGATTCATTTGTCGTCCGTTTTATCTCCCAAACGCTTGGTCTAATCATTTGCAGACCAGAATAAATGTTCATTTGGAGCATTTGCTAAAGCCTGCAGTGTTTACGGTGAGTAACATCAGGGGAGGAGCTCCACCTGATGCCTGAGCAGAGAACTGCACCTGCTGGATTCAGAACCTTGTTGTTGGGCCTCTAGTGACCCCCAGTAGACTTCACACGTCAGTGTCATTATTTCCCCCAGACACCGGGAAACCCACCAGTAACGTAGAGCTGATTATCTGATCAACTGATTAATCTACTGACCCAAAAGAAAAAAAAAGAAAAAAAAGCATTTGCAGCATTTATAAGAAAAATGGCTAAAACTCACGTGTGAGTATTTTCTACAGACTGAACAATCAATCGATTATTAAAGAAAATGGCTGTCAGATGTATTGATAATGAAGATAACTGTTGGTCGTACAGTTCTCCTGTGATGGAGTAATTCGACTTTACCTGAGGTTTACCGAGTGTCCAGCACCGGGAAAAAAAAGAAATTTCATAAAAACACAGCTTCACAACAAATGAGCAACAAATGTAACCTGAAATAATTCAGGACTTAAGACTGGGTTCGGATTTTTGTGGAGTCCCTCTACAAGACCAGAACCACAAGATGGAGGATGGAGGACCCTGACGGAGTTGATATTCTGCTTCAGTGGAACAACTTTATAATAAATTAGCCATTAATCAAATTAAGAAGACAAAAAAAAGCCACACCTGGGGCTTCGCTCCATTGAAATGGAGTGAACCTGGGGCTTTTGAGGCCCCTGGGGCTCCGGGGCCCCCACCCTGCCTTACGGCAACATCAGCCACTGAGCACGAGGAGAGGGGAGTGAGCTTACCTCAGCGTCTGCTTCTTTGCTCTTCCCGTCTTCACCTCCTCCGTCCTCCTCGTCTCTCCAGCATCCACACTTTTCTGTCCCCTCAGCCCAGGATCAGACCTGGAGTCTGATCCTGGGCTCGTCGGTCTTTGCTCCTCTACTCTAGACCCTAAATCAAACTCTTCCTGTGAGCTTTTGGAGGTTCCTTCACTTTCTTCTAACTTGGACCATATAGTAGTTTTTTCATCTGGTCTGTCCTCTACCTTAGACCCGGTTTTAGACCCCAAATATTCTCCTCTCTCTACTTTAGGCTTCAAGTTCGCCTCCAGATTCGGGATGATATAGGTCGTTGATCTTTGTGCTGAATCAGACTGTTGGATCACACTCTCACCTTCTGTCTTAGAGCTTCCTTTAGTCTCAGCCCCCGAGAGAGACTCTGTGTCGGGCTTAGACTCCACATCTGAGATTTGAAAGGATTCGAGTCTTTTCTCTGAATTCGGCTGTGAAGCTTCCTCCACCTCAGACTCTGAGTCAGAACTTAGGTTTGGAGTTTTTTCTGTGACCTCTGCTCCCTCCTCCCTGTCTCTGTTGTCCCCTGTCCAGGGTTGGAGGTTGTTAGACGTGGGTTTAGTGTCAGCTTGCGCTGGTGTTTCCTCAGCAGTGGGCTTCATCTTCACCTCTTCTCCTTTCAGAGAGGCTTGGTTCTCCTCCTGCATTGAAAACCTTTTGTAAACACCTCCTTTGTCCTCAGCTTTTGCGAGAACACCCTCAATTTGGAGTCCAAAATTTCCAAATTTAGCGGGACCAGAGTTGGGGATCCTAGCATCCTCCTCTTTGTTGTGGGTTTCAGCTGGAGTAGAGGATGGATCCAGGTCTGAGGCTCCTGTTTTAGCCCTTAAAATGGCAGGTACGCTGGCCATCTGTGTTATTCTAGCAGCTGCGGTGGCGGCAGGTGGAGGTAAAAGGGCAGCAGGACCAGAGCGAGCTGCAGTAACGTGGCTTTGAGCAGGTTTGGTGAGTCTCTGAGTTGGTTCTGGAGGGTTGCGGGGGGGGTCGAACTGGACAGGAGGCCGGCGTGGGATGACGGTGGGATGGATGGAGGTCAGCTGCTGTCCTGGCACAGAAGACTCACAGCGAGAACCGTGGAAACCTCGTCGGCAAACGCAGCGATTAGACTGTCGGCACAACGCTCCGTTGTGGCAGCGGGGAAAACATCTGGCTGCAGGAGGAGACAAGGAGACGAGACACAGCGAAGAAGAAAAGTAAGACAAATATTTAAAAACTTCAGCAAAACTCACGGAATGAAAAAGATTCTGAATAAAATAGCACCGTTGGAAAGCGTTCAAGTCACAAGAGCAACTTTGTCAAACTTGCCACGGTTGAGACAATTCTGGCTGAAATGCACCCTGGGAGTTGTAGTTGACTTTCCTCCTTCAGTTTTTATCTTTTGTTCTGATGATTCGACCAGCAGAGTTTCATGGTAGAACTGTGAATGGGGGGCACCAGGAATTTGAAACACAGCGGCACCCCTCACTTTGCAACTCTTCGGCGCTGAAGCTTTCAGAGAAAGCTAGTAAGTGGACCTTGAGTTAAAGTTCCGGAGCTCTTTTGACTGAGAAGCTTTGTCATTCAGCAGAGTTGATGGAAAAACAAACTGATCTGCATTTTCTTTGTGTACGCCACTTTTTCAAATTTGCAGCGTTTGGACAAAAACGCAGAGAGAGACGGACAGGTCCACTGTCTCTCTGTCTGTCCTCTATACAGCTCTATGCCGCTGTTTGTTTGTGCTGTGTGTGTGTGTGTGTGTGTGTGTGTGCGCGTTTCCAGCCACTTTCTCTTCTATCAGGACAATGTGACCAAACAGTACAGCTTGACCCTGCAGGCTCTGAGCCCACGAGGTCTTAGGGGAGGGTGTGTGTGTGTGTGTGTGTGTGTGTGTGTGTGTGTGTGTGTGTGTGTGTAAGCCTCCAGACAGAGGGGGTAAATCTGTTTCCATTCACGAGTTTCTGCGAGACATTCACAGCCGTATAATCCCGACCTGAAAGAAACCATTGGGGTCTGTATGTGTGCAGCCCCGTCTCCTATACGCTACTTTTATTTGCTAATAATTTCCAACAGTGAGTGTGTTTCGGGGGAAACATAGTGGTTTGTTTTCATTCTGTCATTAAAACGATTCACACATACACTAACACACTTGTCCAAATCATGTATGTAGTCATCAAGTGCACATGTAAGATGCTTTCGTAAGGTTCTCGTAAGGTTTTCAACCTTCGCCCTGATTTAGCGGCTGTGGCTCAGGAGGTAGAGCGGGTCGTCCGCTAACCGGAAGGTCGGTGGTCCGGTCCCCGGCTCCCCCAGTCCGCATGACAAAGGGTCCTGGGGCAAGATACTGAACCCCGAATTGTGCCACCATTATGTGTGAGTTTAAGACTCTTTTATAAGAATCTTGTTTTTAAAATAAGTCAGTTTGAAACCCTGTTTTCATGTAACTCATGGATCCAATGCCAAAGTAGCTTAAAGAACACGTTCGCAGTTTTTCAAATCTGTATTAAAACCAGCAGTCAGGCGTCCATGCGAATGCTGAAACAGACTCATTCCTCTTGTTCCTAGCGGACGTAAAGATCTCTGCTTACAGTGCTTCTGTTTCTAAAAGTATGAGAAATACGGCGTCATCCGTCTGGTTTAGCTGAACTGAGTTACAGCAGTTTTAGTATAAAATGTCCTCTTTTTGTTACCGTGCTTCCACTACAGCTCAACAGGGAAACACTGTCCAAGGAGACAAAGTTTTTCATGGTAAAAGACTAAACTTTTAACAAACCCACTTGACGTGTTTAGGCTCGGACTGCTGAGGCCTCCCGTTAGCTTCGCATAAACTTTGGAAAAAAGTTTTTTTTTTGCACAAGACAAGGGCTGTGAATTGGAACCTCCCTCACTCACGTTGAAAAAGGGCATTAGAAGGAGGTTTCTGAACGTCCAGTAGGAGCAGGAGGAATGATCACAGCTACAGTTTCATACGGGCACCTGACTATTGATTTAAGACAGATGTTTGAAACCGTGGGAGGTTTTAAGTCATAAAAACATAAACAATGAACCGTTTATTAGCTGTTCAGCTTTGGAAATCCAGACTTAAGGTCTATAGCAACACAGCGCCCCCCTGTGGCTAACACACACACCACACAACTGTTGGTTAACAAACACGCACAACTTTGCCTGAGTAGTTCCTTAACACTAGTGAGGTTAAAAAAAAAAAAAAAAGTTTGTCCTGACGGTGGCGCCAGAGGAAAGATCAAGTTGTTACCTAAATATAGAAAGGCTTGATCCTGTCTACAGTGGCCTTTTTAGGACATTCAGACTCCGCTTGTCAGGCTCAGCTCTACACCGAGAGACCGGATCGACCCGTCAGTCTAAGCTGGACTTGATTTGGCTTTAGCTTATTGACAAATAAGAACAGAGAATGGGGCTGCGTCCTCCTCCTGTGAATGACTAGGAATTTCAAAAGGAACTTCCGCCATCGTTATCCCTGAAAACTGCTCACGTGAGGCGCGAGAGCGTAGAAACTGACAAGTTACTACAGTCACTAAGAGGCTTAGCAGTCAGTCAGTTACACTGATGTCAAAAAAAAAAAAAAAAATCAACACGGGAATGAAGAAGAGGAGTGTTTCTGGGTGTGAAGCTTCACCATCAGGTCTGCACTGAACCTGCTCTGCATGTGGATCAAATAAAGGACACTTCAGCTTCACTGCGGTGACCATAAAGTACAGAATCACTGTAAATCCCCGAAGGAACATGGAGCCCCTCATAAATCCAGCCCTGCGTGTGGATCCTGGGGTCGACCATGAATTCACACTTTGAACTAAGTCATAAAGCACTGAGAGGTGATGCAGCGTCAACCCTCTGCTAGCTATCTGTCTATCGCCTATGGTCCAGACTGTGGGTATTTGGACAGTTACACACATTCAGCACATTCAACCTGAAATAAAAGAAAAGGACACTCTATTAAAGGGCAGCGCCTCGGCTTTAATTTGAGCCCTTTAAAACACCTGGTGCCCAAATGGCAAGTAGTTAGACGCTAGGCTGCTTAATGTTTCTTGGGCAGCTGTGTGTCCTTTCGAAGTCTGGTCACGCGCAAAGAGTTGACTGAGAGTTGAGAGCTGCCATTTAGACGGAAGTAGAGTTGTCTGTCAATATGAGGAGTGAAGAGGTGAACGTGCAAGTGAAGAAGACAATGGATATCCTAAACATATGGCCAAAGCAACCACAGAGCTTCTCGGGGCGAAGAGGCGGAACACCCTCGACTCGCCGAGTCAGTCACCGGGTCTCAGTCCGACTGAGCAGCAGTCCACTTGGCGAGGACCAGACGGAAGGCGGAGAGACCCCTACGACGACCAGAGCTGAAGGAGGCTGCAGTGAAGCTCTGGTAGACCATCACCAGGGACGATCCAAAGAGTCTGCTGACGTCCGTGGGTCCAAGACTTCAGCCAGTCACTGACTGCAACGGATCTGACGCTAAATATTAAATATGATGGCTTAGTTTCACGTGTATCTGTCCAATTACTTTTCAGCCCCTCAACTTTGGGGCTCTATCTCCCACAGTTCTTTCTATACTGATGTGAACCTGCTCAAATTAAAGCTGAGACTTGGCTCTTTAATGCAGCCCCCATCATTTTATTTCAGATTGAATGTGCTGAAGCTCAGGGCCTGAGGAACAGAAACCATGTCACTGTCCAGATACTAAACGCCTGGACTGTACAGTCAGTCACATCTGCACCGATTCGGCAGCTGTAGCCTCAGGATGGATGTTACAGGACTCAGAGTGTCTGCATCTGCAGGACAGTAGAGTTCAGTTGTTTGTAACAGTGTTGAAATTTCAGTTTTGGTGACCATCACTTTAAACTCATGCTGAAGAATTAAATGCATCCGTGTCGCTGAGACAATCAACTCACTTCATTTAAATAATTCAGTCGATTCTAAGCTTTATTTGAATGACACTCGATCACTACAGACTAACCCAGGTTGGAGACAGAAGGAAACAAGTTGCCATCACTGAGGTGGAACCTCACCTGTAAACCTACATACAACAGTGATGTAGAAAGCATTTCACTTTTTAAAGAGCTTGGAGATGTCCTGTTCAACAGCAGGGTCTTTCCTGCTCTGTGCTGTTACAAACTGACACTTCTGGGGGGACGGGGAGAAAAAATAGAAAAGGAAAGTGAAAACCCACAGTCCTCTGCTTCATGAAATCCCTTTTACTGTTGTAAATCTGCATTATTATTGAATCTTCATGGTTTGACTGAATTCGGCCGACAAATGACTGACCACAGATCGGTCTGGGCACGCGGGGCCGATGCGGAGCCTCCACCCTGCCGAGCTCCGTCAGCTCGGTCCTCTCTGGTCTTTCCACTTTTACACTATCGGGTGTTTCTGATTTGCCCCAAATGCTACGTCTCTTCTGATGGCAATGACAGAAGAGACAGTTTGATGACAGAAATCAGAAGCCAGCAGTGACTCCTGCTGCAGCACTCACACTCACACTCACACTCACACTCACACTCACTCACACACACACACAGGGGGGGCGACAGCCGACCATGATTGGACCAAACATCTCAGCTTTCTCTTTGGGCACTGATGTGTTCAGTTCAACTCAGCCGCCCGACTGGTCCACGCACACGCGTGTTGTATGGGAAATCCTTCAATCACACACGTTGACGAGTGAGCTGCCACCGCAGTGATGGAGGCTCAGTTACTTCTGCCTAAACCTGGATCAGTGTACAGATGGGTTGGGTGGGGCGCGTGTGCAGCAGGGGGTAAAAAGAGAATAAATAAATAAAGCCACAGCATCATGAGAGCTTAGACTCAGACATTTTCACTGTTTAGACACAAAGCAACTGGCTGGAAACCAGTGAAGTTACCACTGAGAGGTAAATATGTCTGGTAGTGAGATGACCTACGAGTGTCCCAGAAACATCAGCCGACGGCACGGGATGAAAACGCAGAGGCTCCGTCACAAAAAAATAAAAGCACGGCATTCCTCGCTCACTCTGGTTCTTGTATTTGTATCCTCAGAATAAAACAGACGCTCGTTATACGTCAGATGTGCTCGTGTTGAAATGTGGCATTGATCAGCTGAACAGGATCACGAAGAGAGATTCTGTTCTACTGTTTGAAAAATTATGAGGACGGAAAAGTTAGGTCATTTCCATCCAGAGCCATCAGTCTGCAGCTCGGCCAGCTGTCAGCCACGGGGAGCCTGTCAAACTGATCAGCAAAGTATTGATCAGAGTCTCAGCAGCGTTTGGACTTTTCATCCAACAGCCTTAAACACAAAGAAACGGCGTCGGTGTGAAACATCCGCAGC
Source organism: Xiphias gladius (assembly GCF_016859285.1). Lineage (NCBI taxonomy): Eukaryota > Metazoa > Chordata > Actinopteri > Istiophoriformes > Xiphiidae > Xiphias > Xiphias gladius. Next base: position 27,609,434 of record NC_053406.1, on the reverse strand, counting down.
TTCATAAAATCCAGAGCTCTGACCAGATCAGCTGACTGGCGGGTCTGGAGGTCGAGAACACTTTCCACCCGTTACCTTAAAGGATTTGTGCAGTTTTCATGTCGATCTCCTCATAAGCTCCGGTTGGTTTCGTAGCCCTCGCCTGCACCGATCCCGCCGATGATGTAACGCCGCTAAATACTACAGTACCCACTGGCCTCAGTGACCGTTGCTATGGAGACAACTCCATCCGGAGCAGTGAAATCAGCGTTTGATCGCATTCAGGTGAAATGACTCAGTGATTCAAATTTCTTTATTTTAACAAGCACTTCTGCAGAGGGTCTGAAGCTCTGATTGGATTCTTCTTACAGCAATGCACTCTGGGACTGTGTTAAAAAAAAAATTTCTTCTTAAAATATATGAAACAAGAGCAAAACGAGTATTTGTTGAGTATTTTTGAAAATGAAAGTTAAATTCGGTGATTCAGTACAAATAACCCAATTAGTACTCACACACATGGCCTGTCCCGCCATGTGTGTGTGAATGCTTTTTAATTTCAGATTATTTAAAGAGTAAAAACATCTAAGAAGTTATAAACAAAGAAAGACTGGAGGTTCTGGGTTAAATTAGCGGCAGAAACCAGATGTTTTTGTGGACCAGATGAGTTTCATTGAGGGCCCACAGCAGTTTTCTGTTAGAGGGACTTTAGTATCTGCAGCAGGAAAATCCAGATGTTTTAACCGCAACATGACAACTGCAACCGACCACAGATAAATTACAAAAACACAGATTTGCTGAAATTGTGTTCAGATTTAAAATCTACTAAAGTGTCAAGTGTTTTAATAAACTCAAGATCTGGTTCTGATCGAATCCGCGGATTTCGTCTGAGGCAGAATCATTTCCGTTTTTACGATGGTTTGTTTTCAGGACATTATTAGTTTGGTGGCTTTACAGATACTTGATGGTAGGAGACATTCGTTGCTGGTTTGGCTCTGCACATGGCATTTATTGACCAGAGGTGAAATACAGAATATCACCAGGTTCATCCTTTAAAAAGCACCGGACCAACCAGTCAGAAAACGCCTCTGAAGCCGTTACCATCATGTCTCGGGTGATGCAGCTATTTTGACCCCCCGGCAGCGAGACTGCGGTTTGATTCAGAGCGGGACAACAAATGGGGCCAGCGGCCCTGTACTCACGTTTGGTGCATCTCCTGGTTTTAGGTGACAACGTCCATCCGACACAGCACTGATCTCCACAGACATGAGGACTGCAGAGAGGGGAGAGGGGGAGAGGGGGATTGTTTATTTTTACAACACCAGCAAAACCTCCAGCAAACCTGAGTTCTAAGCAGAAGATGAAATCTACTTTGAGACTCAGCGACTGTGGCTATGGAGAAGACTCCATCCAGAGCTGTGAAATCACAGTTGTATCATAGCTTCTTCTCATATTACCTGGTCATCATTTACCAACAGATTCAACAAAGATCAGCCTCCAACCTCGCCCCGACAAGTGCGTTCATGTATTTGATTGGCCAGCGCAGCGTCTCGCTGGATGACAAAGCGTCATATCGTCCAGCAAGACTACAGGAGCTGCAACTAAGTAAGATCTTGCTTTATATTGTCCAGAAAATTACCAACCACATTGTTTATCACTTGAAGTCTTGTCACGGATTACGACGCGTGACAAGACCCTCTAGGTAGTAATATCAGATTCGACAAGCATGCGATGGTTTTTTTACCCCCCCCATCCCATTCACTCAACATTAGATCAATGTATCCTGGCTACTATACAAGGGCTGCCCCCAGCCCCACACTCACACCTGGACAGGTGCAGAAACACCTGCAGACCGCAGCCTTGTTTTGGATGATTATTCTACAGTAACAACCTTTGTGGAGAACTTTTGATGATGATTTGATTCTTTGTGAACTGTTCGACATTTTGGAGATTTTGCTTTAGATGGATTTAACTCTGATGACGTTTGGAGAAAAGTGTGTTTTTTGTTGTTTTTTTTTCACCTGTTACTCTCACATCAAGACAAACTGGTGAGTCTGCTTCAATCCACTCAGCAGCCCTTTGTTGTTTTTAATCGTTCTGACCGTATTAAAATGTGTGTGGGCGCAGCAGACTGTTAGCCTATCGTCTTCTGGGAAAAGGAGTCAATTAGCAGACCAACACTGGGTCAGGACCCCCCCCAACCCCCCCATCCAAACGACAGGCCAACGCGACTTCACAGCCTTGTGTAACAGGAAGTGTGTGTGTGTGTGTGTGTGTGTGTGTGAGTGTGAGACAGAGAGAGAAATGTTTGAGAACAGTTTTACCTCGTTTGAAAAGTAGAGGAGAGTAGGCAGCTAATCGATTAACTTTATTCACTGAGGAAAAAGAACAAACTGGAGCGATTCTGGTGCCCCCTACAACCACTGGTGCTCTTTGAGGGGGGGAATAAAATTTAAAACATTGTATTTTAAATATAAATCTTTAAAATATAAAGTAAAACTACCTACTGGTTTGGGTTCATTGTATGTGACGCCACTCTGAGGAAGGCAATAACGTATTGTCCCATATTTATTAAAAAGGATTTTTATTTTTAACCATTTCCCTTTGATTTTTTTATGCAAGTTCCCACCCATGGACGAGGGCATATTTTTTTCCTCTTGAAAATTAAAACTTTATTATTTCAGAAAGTTTCAGCAGTCTCCTCCAAGAATCGCCATGCTTAAATGGTGGAGGGGTTTGTGTATCCCAGTTATCCTGGGAACTGTGTTGTTAGGGGCAACAGCCCCTGCTCAGGTCTCCCAAAGCAAATTGGTCCCAGGGGAGGGACCAGGCTAAGAGCAATTACTAGAACCCTGATGAACAGCTGTTTTTGGGCAAGTGTCCCCTTGCTTAGACCAGGGAAACCAGGTCCCCCTCCTGGAGCCAGACCTGGGAGGGGAGTTAGCCAGTGGGCATTTGGTGGCTGGGCCTTGACCTATGGGGCCCAGTCCCAACCCTGTGGGCCCACCACCTGCAGAAATCGGGGTCTGGTGCAATGTAAGTCAGGTGGCAGGCAAGGGCGGGGTCCTAGGTGTGCTGATCTCTGGCGTCGTAAAATGGTCCTAGGGATGTGGAATGTCGGGGAGGGAGCCGGACTCGGTGAAGGAGGTGGACTGATACCAACTAGATATAGTTGGACTCGCCTCCACGCAAAGCAATGGCTCTTGATCCATATTCCTGGAGAAGGGCTGGACTCTCTTTTTCTAGAGTTGCACAGGGTGTGAGGCGCTGGACAGGTGTGGGGATACTCATGAACCCCTGACTGAGGCTTAAGACCAGGCCAAAGAAGGCCTGGTTGGCCTGGGAGTCTCCTGAACCAACAGATGGGTACCAGAAGGCCAGGGAGTTTGAGAAGGCTACAGAGAAGGACTCTCTGTTGGCCTCAAGGAAGTTCTCGCAAACCGGGGGTCTTGTTCACAAGAGAGTAAAATGGAGCCTGATATTGACAGGCGGAATGGTGCAGCGTCAGCAGTAATGCAGGCATTGCACCGAACTGTTTGTGGTGAAGAGGGAGCTTAGCCAAAAGACAAAGCTTTCGATTTACCAGTCAATCTACGTTTCCACCCTCACCTATGATCATGAGGTTTCGGTAGAGGTTTCGAAATGAGTTTCCTTCGTAAGGTGGCTGGGCTCAGCCTTAAAGACCAGGTAGGGAGCACAGACATCCCGAGGGAGCTCCGAGTAGAGCCACTGCTCCTCTGTGTCGAAAGGTGACGGTTGAGGTGGTTCAGGCATCTGATCAGGATGCTTCCTGGGCACCTTTCATTGGAAAGGCACCCCATGGTAGACCCAGAACATGCTTGAGAGACTATATATATCTCATCTGGACTTGAAATGCCTAGGGGTCCCCGAGCAGGAACCGGAAAATGTTGCTAGAGAGGGGGACGTCCGGACTGCCATGCTTAACCTGCTGCCAAGGTGGAGTCAACTCCGGTTAAGCGGTAGATGGATGGATGGAGGGAAGTTTCAGCAGTAGAACATAACATAATGTAAAGGGAGGAAAACTGCCGAGGAGGTTCAGTATTCAGATTTCAATCAGTCTTGAATGCTTCTTGGACACATTTACATTTAGGTTTTTAAACAAATTAACACGTTCAACATGACAATTTGGAAGGATGCAATAAACGCACTCGAAACTGTATTCACGTTTGGTAAACAGTTACTGTCAGGATGATGGAGAGCCCCAGTGGAAAGAAAGATGTCTTTTAAAATGATGCCGGCTGAGTGTGGACACGGCCTCTCTGCAGAGGATTTAATCATTACTCACAGTGTACTGGTTGTATTGTAGCTGCAGAGGAGGCCCCGCTAACACAAACACACGCATTCAGGTCCTGGTGTGTGCGTGTGAGTTAATGGTAAAGCTCTGTTTAGAGAGACACACACACACACACACACACACACACACACACACACACACACACACACACACACACACACACACACACACACACACACACACACACACACACACACACACACACACACTCAGGTCTGGTCAGGTCTCACTCTAAGGCTGGGTCCAATGTCAGTCCCTTATTTATTACATTGTATGATGCACTGTGTTTTTAAATTGCAGTGTCCAAATTCTGAGAGTGAAATATATTCACTGTATATAGCTTCAAAATTTTCCACAGTGGACTGCACAACACGACACTGACATTTTGACTAGCAGCGAACGTAGTGTGCAGCTGAGGCTGATGGGAACGTCATTAGTTCTGCAGGTTTTTGGACACTAACCAAAAACCTGCATGGGACACATCAAAATGTTGACCTGGTGATGGATCAAAGTTATTACAGTCCATCCTCAGGGGAACATGAATGTCTGAACCAAATTTCATCACAATCCACACAACAGTTGTTGAGATACTTGAGTCTGAACCGAAGTGGAGGACCGACCAAGCACGTGGGTGTATTTAGGTGATTTGTGATTTAATTTAGGTGAGTGATTTTTTACCAAATGCCAAGACAGTAGTTCTTATCTAAAGTTTGTCAAAAAGAAGATACACATGGACGTACAGCAAAAAAACAAACAAACAAAAAAAACACAAGACAGTTGTGCTATTGTACAAGACAGTGTTTTGAGTTTAAGTAAGTCAAGCGTGAATTAAACAAACGAAAAAAAGAAAAAAAGAAAAGTGCACTTCTCATTTGAATGGAAAACAAAAAGAAAAGATGAAGTCACAGATGGCTGGAGGATGTGGCTGGTTTGACCTGTCTGTTTTATTTCTATCACAGCACTCCGAGTCCAGACATCAGTCAGCCACAACACGTTAAATACGACCGCAGCCATATTACAACAAGCTCACGGCGGCCATGTTGGAAATCATATCGTCGTACGGCCGACAAAACCTTCTGCCGACCAGAACCTATAATCAATATCCTCATCGATAACAGCCAGACGCTGATCGTTCAAGTTAACTGACCTTAGTTACCATTCGTACTCCTGTCAATCATCCTCACGTGGTACACGTGCAGTTTACAATCACAATGGTGACAGGTTTAACACACAAAACCCTTTAAAAAAAACGTTTAAATACAGGTCCTAGATTTTAGGCAGAGGTAGACGACAGCAGCTCCTCATTTCTAGCTGGCTCGAATTCACAGGCTGAAATGACAACTGTTGCTAAGTCTCCTGCTGACTTTCATGTTTCCAGCTGACTCGTTTTTAAAATGAGAATCCTGTCAAATCCGGTCTTTAACACGCATTTGACGGCTACATGCCTGACATCATGCTAACAGACTGCTAGCGCTAACAGGGTCCAGTTAAGAAGTCATTTTCCCCACCTGCGGATGATCCATGTAGAAGACACAGAAATAAAGAAACGGCATTGTTCTAGTAGAACGAGTCAGCTCTAATGTTACGACAAGGAAAAATGTAAAAGACTTGTTTTATTCCAGCAAAACCCTGTTTAGCTACTAACTGATGCGTTTGACAAACGTAACTTTATCTCAGGTAACTTTGACTGGAGTTGCTGCAGTGCAAACCTCCCCAAAATTTAATAAAAGAAGACTACGCGCTCACATTTACAGTAACTTAATCCAGCTGAATTCCAAGTAAAGCTGTTCTCATTTACATGTTGTTCCGTTTCTGTTGTCAGGCGACGGAACAAGTAAGAAACAGGGACTGAAACGCGGCCCGTTAAGATGACATGTTAACCAGCAGACATTTCCAAGCTGCTGCTCTGCTGCTGAAATCCTGGTTTCATAACCACGATGTCGTCTGACAGAATCACCAGACACACGGCTTAAAGACGACGGCTGAGCTCTGATTTCAGGTGTATTTACCTGTAAAATAGAAGCTCATTCAGGTCTGTGTCAGCTGCCGTGTGGCCAGCTGAACGCGACGCATAGAGAGCGGTGTATCTGTGGAGGGAAAGCCTGACCTCACGCTACCGAGGCAAAACTGGCGACTCTTCCATGGAAGTGGCTAAAGTTTTTCAAAAAATTTGGGGGATGTGTCACTAGGTGATTTTGAGACGAAGAGTCGATAACTGGTTGTGAAAAGTCTGGCGACAAAAGGCGCTAAGTTGGCTACACTGCCTGTAAATGCCCCCCTGATGACGCAATAGAAACTGTTCGCGCGGGTTAGTTTTGAGAGAGCAACGGCCAATGGGGAAACTCCAACACTCGGCCGGACAACCAATGGCTGACTTTACCACTTTGTCAGTCAGTCACAGACTTGCGCGTTTTCAGGGCTGGCCTCACTGCCATTCAGAACCGCTAATGTTAGCCTCAACCCTGATAGCATCCGGGACCGGCTCCTGCAAAGTCGATACTCAAAAACTGGACCTGCAAGTCCACGAACTAATGGTCCACGTGGTCTCGGAAGTAACAGTGGGTTACTACTTCAGGTGTGAGCTGGTCAGCTGGACATGCTAACATTAAACCAGATAGACAGTATTTATTCCTTTTCCCACACTTAAGCTGTTGGGTTTCTGGTTTCGGAGAGATTTAAAACAGACCCGACCATTCAAACTCTTCAGTATCTGTGTGACGAGTCACTGTTGCTGGGGTTGGTGAACAGCTTCAGCAAACAGTAAACACGGCATCACGGCTCCCCTCAAACTAATGTCAAACATCTGCATCAAGTTTCTAGGCTCTGCGAGACGATTTTCCCAGAGATGAACTGAAAACGACAGTTGCCTGGAGGAAAGGAGGTCGATCTCCAAAGCGGTGGAAATTTTTGGAAATTATCAGCTGGGATATGAGGTACAGACTTCGTAATCGGCGACTGACGCATGCAAAAACGGCAGTACGGTGCTTTAAGTGTAGTGCCGTCACCTCAGATGAGGTTTTAGCGAGTTCACAGACGCTCTCTTGTTCTACTGCTGCACTCACTGAAAGTCACTGTGAGGGAAAATACAAGCATCAGCAAAAAAAAAAAAAGTTAAAGTAACACCGTGTAGTCTGTGTTCGCCCACCACAGCTCCTACGCTCTCAACAACAACGTCGACTTCAAATCAAATATGCTCCTTTTTTCCTCCGGAGGACACCGAGCAGTCTGTTAGCGTTCACGTTTCATCTCCTCTTCTCTCTCCCGCTGTGCTTCCACACATCCTCCGCACAAAGAAAACTGGAGGGAAGGAGGAAATTTAACCTCGGCCACACTGTTAAGCTGCATAAATACAGGACGGATTAATATCAAACTGAGCCCAAACTGGCCCGTTTCCCTGCAGAGGTCCCGTCTGTAACAGTTTGACTCAAACAGGTGTCTGCTTGTATCCTGTTCGCTGATCACATGTGGAGACGGAAAATTAAAAAAACATGACCGTGTCGAAAGGATCGGTCGATCAGTTGGACTGACAGAAAATAACGGCCAACTGAAAGCTTAACTGATTCATTGCGTAATAAAGATGGCAACCAGCTGCAACCAGCTAGATCTTTTTGAGCTCACTAATCTTTGGGGCAGCTCGTGGACTCACCCCAGTTCAAGCCGCTAAACTCTGACTGCTGGAGGTCTGAGCAGCTCAAACCCTCAGTTCATCGTTTCGCAGCTTTTAGAACAGAATAAAAACAGAATTCAACTTTATTGCTCAACAAAGACAAAAACTGTCGTTATCCTTGTCTTAGGAACAACTTCTGGGTTGCCAGGTTCCGGAAAAATCCTCCTCCAGCAGACACTTTGTCTTTTTATCTCTTTGAATTCATCAGAGAGACGTCTCCGATGGCCTGTTTGATCATCTGAAGGAGGTTTCTGACTGAAAGAAACACACAACCTTGTTATTACAAGAGCTTTAGATTGAAGCAGGACGCAGTGATGAAAGCGAGTCTTTATTCAAACAACAAGACGAACTTTTGCACTTTAAAATGTCAAAAAAAAAAAAAACAGCTTTCACCATCAACATTTCACGGGTTACTGTGTTGTTCTCTCTTGATTTTGGACTATTTCATGTTTTGCACACAGAGCAGCAGTCAGACTATGTATGGGTTAATAAATGGTTCTACCTAAGTCTGTAGTGTTAAGTTTCAGAACACACTCAGTTTATGGTTTATTAGAAACACACAGCTAAAAACTGAGTCAGTCTAATGCAACGGTCCTGCAGTAAAGTCGGTCATAATGTTGGGTTTTTATTGACACTGTTTTAGAGAGTTTGTGTTTGTTATTTTGCCTCCTCTCACTGATATAAATGAGTAGACAAAATAACAGAAACACCGGCCGAATCACGAAGTACAATTTTTAGCTTCAGCCTCATTGTGAGGGGAGAAAAACGCCGTTCTAGGCTGCACAGAGCGGAGAGAAAGAGGTGTGTAACCACCGGCTTAATGTGGACGTACTCCCAGCGTGAGGGGCTTTTAAAACGTCGACATATTTGAGTCCCCTGAGCAGAGCTGGTCCCCGCTTTGATATCAAAAACAAGACCTGAGTGTGTGTGTGTTAACAGTCTGTCAGGACTCTGAAGTCGAGGGGAACTCTTTCCCCTTTTCACACACTCATACAAACATGCCTGTTTTTAAACCTCTTAAAAGCTGCTCTGTTTACACACATACACACACACAGTTTATAAGGCCAGTCAGTTCACCGGGTTTAGGATTAGATGCAGAGATCTAGATATATATGTGTGTGTGTGTGTGTGTGTCTATTCAGCCTCAAGTGCAAGTCTGACTGACAGTCAAGTGATGGATGCAAAGTCAACACACACACACACAAACGCACACAGAATTTCACACATGCCTGGGGTGTCTGCAGGCCAGCACACCTGCCAGGTGCTGATTGCTCGGATGTTTTATGGTCTCTCACACACACGCACACTTCGCCGGTTACAGGTCCAGAGCAGACTGTTGAGATGTCCCGCAAACCGAACTCGGTTCTGTCAGCGGGTCGCTCGGTCCACCACAGCTGTGGAGTCGCCGGTTCTCGAACATGTCGGACGTGGATTCTGTGTTCAGTTTTCATAGCAGCGTAACCTTTAGCTGTCACCCAGCGTTAGCGGCGCGTGTGACAGGATTTCAAGCTCTGCGATCGGACGTTTCTTTGCCTAAAAGCACCGTGGGGAAGAAAAAACATGCCAAAAATTCCATATTTATCACTTTTGAAGTGAAAAGTAAATAAAAGCAGACATTAAAAATGAGCCTGTCTTCAAATGTTAATGCTCAGAAGTCAAAGGTCCAAGAAGCCTGTGGCCATAAGAACTGAAGGAGACGTCAACTACGAATCCCAACGTTCATTTCAGCCAGAAACATCCAATCACAGAGCTTCAAATTCATACAACACCGACAGTGCGCTGAAGCCAAAGATTGCACCGCTCATAAAACTGCTTTTACAGTCTGCAGCTTAAATTAATTCAGTTTTAATTTGGGAGTCAATTTTGGATGGACTCAGTAACCAGGGCGACGTGTCTCGTTTGCGACAAATTCGCTTCCATTCTTCTCCACAGCAACAGCAGCCGAGGCTCCCGGGTATTGTAGTATTCAGAACAACTGAGTTCTCAGAAACAAAGCGTAAATAACTCAGAGTGCTGGTTAGAACATAAGCTTATGTGACGGTTGCACTATCCAGGAGATTCCAGAGAGACTGTTCCATGAAATTCTGGGACAGGAAACAGAACGGCCAACGACACGTCCAGAACCAGACGCTTTGCAACCCCGCTGCCTCCTAATCGCCAGCATCGCCAGCGTGGTCCGAGTGCAGCCTCCGAGAGCCGCTGGCATGGCTGTACTGCGACTCTGCTGGTGCTGATGCATGGGTCTGGCACCAAAATGGGACCAGGCTCCACCAGTGACCACCCACAGCTGAAACAGTCGACTAATCGAATAGTCGACTAATTGATTAGTCGGCTGATAGAAAATTATCGGCAAGTAGTTTATTATTAATCCATAGAAATCATTTGTCATTTTTCCACTGATTCCAGCCTCTCAGTTGGGGATTTCCTGCTTTTCTTTGTCATATAGTCACTGTAAACTCAATATGTTTGGTTACTTGGACTTTTGGTCAAACAAAACCAGACATCTGAAAGCCCCAAGTCTCCACGGCCGTATTGACATTCTTCTGACGTTTCGTAGACTAATGATTAATCGATAACTGAAATAATGGTTAGTTTGCAGCCCTGTGACCACCTGCACTTTGATTCATTAATTGGATATTTTTTTAAAAGGTAAGCTGACTCTCACTTCACTGTAGCATAATCGGTTAAAATGTTATTTAAAAAAACCAAAACACAACACAACTGTACTTTTTAGATAATGGCAGCAATAGGAAAAGTGTTGGACGCCTTGAAGAACTGACAGGATGCCGGTGCAGTAAAAGGGGGGTGTTGTTGGGTTTGAGAGTTTTATCATCAGTTCCCTTCAGAAAATCACTCTCTCCGAACTTTACATGAGTGTGTCATGAGGGGTTGGGCCATTTTACCAAAACACGGTTGATGTGTGTGTGAGTGTGTGTGTGAGTGTGTGTGTACGAGAGAGTTATCGTGCTGCTCAGGCTTCTCTCACCACCTCTTATTAGTTAATAAACACACGGGAACAGACTGCCCCCCCCGGACCTGTCTCTTTTCCTGGACTTCAGCAGGCCGAGGAGCAGAGCGTGAGGTCCGGAGCAACGTTACAAAACCCTTCAACACCTGCAGAGAATAAGAATATAAATAACCAGCGGTGTTCGCGCTGCTCACCCGGTCGGAGCCGCTCTCCCGCGGCCATCGGCCTGCCCTCCTCCGAGCTTCGCCCCGGTTCCCCTCGACGGCCGCGGGGGGGTCGGTCGGCCGGCGCTCTGCCTCCGCCGCCCGGCCCGGACCCCCTGCCGGTGCCCGGGCTGCACGCCTCCCTCCTCCCGGTGAGGATGATGCTGAGCCGCGGTGTGAAGGGTTAAAATCCAGCTCGTCCAGACGCAGAGGAGAGACAGCCGCATGTTGGAGTCACGAAGGGGATGGAAACTCGGAAAAGACGAATATCTGCGGGTTTTCGTGCGATGCGATGCGATTAAGACACGGCAACGCGCATCGTGCGTGAGTGCGCGCGAGTTTCACGTTCACCGGCGGCGTCGGAAAGTTTCCAGCCGCACTGACCCCGAGCATCGTCCGGCCTCCGCCTTTATGCTGCCGTCAGCCAATGGGAGCGGAGCAGCCTGACAGCCAATAAGAGGCCAGGGGCAAGGAGAGGAAGCAAGGAGGGAAGGAAAGGAAGGGAAGGGAGGAGGTAGCAGCGGTCCCGGACCCAGATCTAAAATTTAACATCCGCATTTATCAAAGACTGAAGGACTCGAGTCTCAGATCAGACTGCTGCGGCAGATTCAGAGTCCTCGCCAAGACCAGGAGGGACCACATCAGTCCAGATCTGTTTGTTAAAGAATGGATCTTAAAACAGCCCCCGTTGGTTTGTGGGACTCTGGATGGTTCATTTCTGATCTGCTGCTCCGTTCTGCACCATCGGGACCTCGCAGATGGTCTGGGACAGATCTGCCTAGTGTCCCTACAGTCCAGACCTTCTCAGGTGGTCCGGGACGGGTCTGCGTACTGTCCCCAGATTCCAGACTAAACCTGTAGAAGCCGCATTCAGTTTTGATGCTCCTTATATCTGAACCGCAGATCTGCTCGACAACTCTCAGTTTGTTTAAATCAGGGCTGAGGACTTTTTATTGAACTAAATCTGGTGCTATTTATTCACGTGTCTCACTGACCTGTAACAGCACCCATTTTTACTCCACTGTTTCTATTTTTGCTAAACTTTATCTGTTTCAGTTTGTTTTACTCTTTTTCAAATTCTATTCATATGTCTTTACATATTGCCTTATTTTTCTTTTATATCTTCTATTCATAACTTTTTGTCTTAGGTAAAGCCCTTTGAATAGCCTTGTTGTTAAAAGGTGCTCTACAGATAAAATTGCTTCCCCTTGTCTTTTAGAAAAACTCTCATCAGCTGATGGTGCCTCAGCCAATGTCTTAAAAATCACTAATAACAATAATAGAACTTGGAAAACACTGAAAATGTCCTTCACTATAACAGTCTGAGAGACCAAAAGTCGTGGAAATGAGGTCCACTCAAGCACTGTAGCCTATGTAAGTACAACTTTGCTCTCGAATGTACTTTACATGAAACTTAGTAAAGTCAAACGTTGGCAAACTGCAGCTTTACTTCCGGATATTTCTATAGCTGCTCCGTTTAGCCGATGCTTTTAATCTGAAGGCTGTGAGCGGAAATCGCCGTAGCTGACATCGTGGCTAACTCGACGCTAGCCTTCAGGCTCGAGCTAACGGTAAACGAGTGAGCAGCTGGAGTCATTGTAACCCGTTCAGCAGCAGACCGTCGGAACATTTCGACCCGCTTCGAGACTCTTTTCAGACGTTCAACCCGCTCACGTAGCCGACTCCGTGAGCTTGCACGGGGGCACAGAAGCGTGCCGGCGCGGGCGGGTAGCTGCTGGTAGTTAGCTCGCTGGCTAGCCGCGGAGCTAGCGGAATGGACCTGTTCGACGACCTGCCAGAACCCACACAGACCGGCGGTGAGCGGAGACCCAGTGACGGTTTTATTTTCCTGACAGTGTCGGTTAATGCTTCGGAACCGACTTCCAACAGCTCTGTAAATTTCTGCTCTCACGTCGGGGGAAGCCGAAGAGCAGGTGTTTTGAATGGGCTGAAAATAGACGTACTGTCGTCCGGACCACCATGGTCGATCCCTGCATTATCTGGCGGTTTTGTACACTGCAGAATAGCCAGCTGCTAGGGCGGGGAAGTAACCGAGTACATTTACTCAAGTACTGGATTTAAGAGCTGTTCTGATGTACTTGCTCTTCTTTGAGTATCTCCATTTCATGCCGCTTGATATTTTTAATCGATGGAGTCTGAAACTGACAAAATGTGTTAAAATGTGGTTTACAGACGAGTCAAAAATATATTTGAACAGATTAATGAATAAAAGTTTAATAAATACATGTGTAAAAATAAATTTAATGTAGGGCTGCAACTAGCGATTGTTTTAATTATCGATTATTTGCTCGATGAATGGTCAGGTCAGGAAACCGTTGGTGCCAGTCACAGTTTTCTTAAAGCCCGAGGTGATGTCTCCAAGCTGCTTGTTTTCTCTCACCACCGGTACAAAATCCAAAGATATTAAACGTGCTGTGACATGAGACAAAGGAAGGCAGCAAATCCTGGCTAATAACGAGCTGGAACTGGGAGAACTGTGAATTTTTTTGCTTGATAAAGGACCTAAAGGATGAACCGCTTATCAGAATAGTTGCAGACCATTTGTCGGTCATCGTTTAATCGATCGATCGACCAATTGTTGCAGCTGTAATATAAAGCTTGGCGTTGCCTGTTACTAATGCACATTTCACAGGTATTCGATATTATTTTATCGAATCTTAATCCAGAATCAAATCCATTTATCAAATCGGAATCCTTTTCTAATCCCTTATTGAATCTCATGAAGTTTATTTTTTATCAGACGTCAGTTATTAATGAAGAACTCCAGGTCACAGACTTGGTTCAGATCTGAAAGCCTACCATTTCTAGTGGCAGCTATTAAATGAATCAACGTCAACATTAATGAAGCCTAATTAATGTTGACAACATGTAGCTCCGACCTGAACGTGATCTTAGCAGCAGAAGATCTGAAATATTGATCGATATCGATTGTTGTGACATGGTGAAATAACAGCTGGAATGAACTGACGTTTACACCTGATTCTTCACTAACTACCTGATCCAGATACCGGAGCCCCTGATCCAGAACTCTGAGCTTAACGAGCCCCAGTTACTGGTTGAAGCGGGACTCTCCTGTATTTAACGAGCTGCGATCGGCTGATCGTTTATCTGGAGAAGAGTCTCCTGTCTGGTCCATGGCGGTCGTAGAGAGACGTTAACCGGCAGACTGAAGCGTCACTGGACACGTTACCCAGTTAACATTAATCAAACACAGCTGGCCCAGTCTACCGCTGCTGATGTCTGTTTTCTACATCAGAGACATAAAAGGTTCAATAAGAGATTCGTTGGTGTCTGAGCTTAATGAATCTGGCTATTTTGCCAACCTGGTACAAAATTGAACCGGCCATCTGAACCAAAACCCGAGTTTTAACTCGAGTCGTGTGTGTGTGTGTGTGTGTGTGTGTGTGTGTGTGTGTGTGTGGGTTCATTTCTCACATGTGGGCCCAGCTTCAAAGCTCCAGATTCAGATGTAAGACCTCTAGTGTAGAAGAGACTGGATTCTTGATGGACTCTCCTGTCATGATGTGAGGATTAATAGGACTAGAGCAGTGGGAAATCTAAACATAATTGTCTTTTAGTGTGGGGGAAAAAAAGCACAAAACATCTGGTTGAAGTGCACTTTAAAGCAGCTGGAGGCGTATTGGAGAGTTTTTATTATTCTGCTCCGACTGTTACTGCACCAAAAGCTTTAAAATGGACATTAACCATTTTGTACTTTTAAGTTCTGGATTCTCACTCAATGATGAAGCTTTTTCTTTTTCCTTCAACTTTGTGTTTTGTTTGACTCTTCCTCAGGTCCAGTTTCAGCAGCGCCGGTCACAGCTCCACAGAAGGCCACCAAAGAAGAAGAGGAGGAGGAGGAGAAGAGTGTGAAACGAAAACGAGAAGATGCAGAGTCTCACACTGATAAAAAAGAGGAGAAAGAGGAGGAGGAGCGAGGGGAGATCAAGAAAGTTTGTAAAGAAGGTTTTCAGCTGTTCCAGCACAATGTTTGTTTGCTTCTTTTCCTCTATTCAAAAGCTCTTAGACCCTGAATGGCTGGAAATATGACATGTAGAGATGATGAGTGTAATGATTGACAGCTGTGTGTGTGTGTGTGTGTGTGTGTGTTCAGGCCTCCCTGTATTGAAAGGCTATGTGGCGGCCAGGCGCGGTGAGCGGGAGGAGATGCAGGACGCTCACGTTCTCCAGCCGGACATGAGCAGCTTGCTGTCGGCTCTGCCAGGACAAGTGTAAGACCTCCAACAGCCGTCCGACAGTTTGCCATTTAAGACCAACGAGTTCAGGGAACCAGAGGAACATTGGCTTTGTTGGACTCATTAATATAAAACACACTCAATAACACCACGAATGAAAGCAGCTCGGTTGTTAAACGTTCAAGACAGTTGACTGGGAATGACTTTAAACGCAGCGCAGTGTCTGTTTCTCCTCATTTTTCTAGGGCTGCTGCCTGAAAGTCGATGAGTTGACTCATCCGTTGAGAAGACCCTGAGTCGACTCACATTTTGCAGTTGAATCGCCGCACTTTTTTTCTCTTTAGCTGCATCATTGTACACAACAGCATTGCAGGCTGTAAACTTTACAAACCAAGTCTTGTCTCAAAATAACTACCTGTGATGGATGGAGGTAGAGAAGGGCGATGGCCAGGGGGAGCGGCGTGGTTCGTCTCTGTCGGCCGACGCCCTCAGCTCCGCTGAACGCTACAACACAGAAGCAAAACCCAGTCGCGCTTCAGCAGGTCAAAAAGTTAATGTTAGCATTGCAGTGGTATCTAGAGCTAGAAGACGAGCAGCTCTGGTCCTCGGTCCAGCTGTGGTCTGTCTGCCTCTGTTTAACCAGCAGAAAGCTGGATTGCATGTAAATGTACTGACCAAAACACTCCCACTCAGTAAACTGTGGTTGTAAGGTCGGGTTTAGGGAGGAACTCTGACGTCCCAGCCACTGCCTGTATCTTCACTGTTTTCTAAAATGATCGGTGCTTTGTCACGTCTGCCTTTGACCCGACCTACAGTCGTGCAGACGTGTGCAGATTGTTGGACGTTGTTTCTCAGATGTGTCTCTTTGTTTCATGCAGGTCTCGTGTCTCGTACTTTGCGGTGTTCGATGGTCACGGTGGAGCTCGAGCCTCGCGCTTCTGTGCGGAGCATCTCCATCACAATCTGGCCAAGAAGTTCCCAAGCGGTGAGTTCAGAGGCAGCTGAACAGCTTTAAGGAGACAGTCTGCCTATATTTATCACAGCATGTTGTTCTGTCAGATTGTTTACTGATTTTTCATTGGACCAGGGTTCATCTTTGGGCTGGGATGAGAATAACAGTCTTTTCCTGTTTGAGGCTGTGCTGTTTCCTTGGTGGTTAAACTTTGTTGTTTCTTTCAGGAGACACTGAGAATGTGGACAAACTGATTAAGAAATGTCTCCTGGACACTTTCAGACAGACAGACGAAGACTTCCTGAAGAAAGCTTCCAGCCAGTAAGCCTGAGTTTCTTTTCTTTTGGAGCAGCATTTGTTTCAGATCCTTATCTCTGACTTTCATCATTAGTTAAAATCCATAAATCCACTTACAACTTATAACTGCAGAACAGAAAAAATAGAGGCTGGAAAAACAGGTCTCTGAAAATCCCCGATCTAGAGTAAGACGGACACTGTTCCTGGAAACAGATGTAGTAAGTTTTCCACGCTGTGAGCTCTGTTAAGCGCTTTACACGGAGCCCCTGCTTTATGTTTTCTGTAGTTTGGGTGAATTTGCCTGTCCAGGTGCTTCTGCAGTCAGTCTCATATCTTCCCTCTCTCTGTGTTGTGACCAGGAAACCAGCGTGGAAGGACGGCTCCACAGCCACGTGTGTGCTGGTGGTGGACGACACGGTATACGTGGCCAATCTGGGAGACAGCAGGGTAAGCTGCCCCCCCCCCACATAATGTAAAACCAGGATTGCACATTGTGTCCACGTTCCCGTTAGATTACCGGAAACTTTTCGGGATAGTAGCACCTGTGCTCCAGCAGACGCTTTGTATGTCTCTGAGCTGGTGACAGCTTTGATAGGAGACGTTATGTTTTCTGGTTGACCGTCCCTTCGTCCGTCTGTCTGTCCCATTCTAGTGAACGCGATATCTCAGGAACGCCTGGAGGGAAGTTCTTCAAATTTGGCACAAACGTTCACTTGGACTCAAGGATGAACTGATTAGAATTTGTTGGTCAAAGGTCACTCTGACCTCACAAAACACGTTTTTGCGTTTAATGACTTTATTTCAACAGGTAGTAAATTGAAATACAGTGAGTGAAATGCTGTTGAAACCAGTTCAGACTCTATGCAGCCCTGATTCAAAAACTCACTTTTAAACCACATTAAATCCAGTTTCTTCACTCAGATATCACACAATCTACAATATGGTAAGACGACTGTGACAGGAAGGGCCCGTCAGTTCGGCCAATCACAGCATGAGAAATGATTCTTCATAGGCCGGAGCCTCGTGTCCGGAGCTTCACACAGATTTCTTTGCGATGCTTCATTTCCCGGTAACCGCGGTGGGCACTGATTGACAACCTGACAGTCGTCTTCGGGTCCACACTCTCCGTGTGAAAAAGACGGACGGTGAATAGATTTTATTCTGAGCTGAGGACGAAGCCGCGAAGTAGAATATCTGGATGTCAGAGATCGCTGTCTCCGTCCTCACGCCGATGACTGATTGATCATAAAAGAGGTAACGTTCGTAAAGACAGGTCCTGGGTAACAAACTAATGTCCAATCAGGATTTTAATCTTGTCCCGACGTAAACGTTCGCAAACGAACGCGCTCAGGTTTGCACTGTGATGTGACTGTGTGAATGAGGAACTGAAGAGTCGTGTCAGAAGCTGCTTCAGGCTCGGCAGGAGGAGACAGAGCGAAACCCGGGGTCTGTCGGAGATGCCCGACTCAGAGTTAAAGTCGCCTACGTTTCTGAAACGGAAAACCCTCATCTCAGATTTAACAAAGTCAGGGTTTTCACTAAACCGCTTCCTGAACCAGGGCCCAGGCTTTGATTGTAATGTCTCTCCAGGCGGTGTTGTGTCGGATGGAAGCAGCTGCAGCAGCAGATGGGCAGAGGAGATCAGTGACTCTGGCTCTCAGTAAAGAACACAACCCGACCATGTACGAGGAGAGGATGAGGATCCAGAGAGCAGGAGGCACCGTCAGGTACGCAACCCTCATCCACGTAAAGACACCCCAGCTGTGCTGTGGAGGGACGAACCGGGAATATTTTAACTTATACATTTCCACTGATTGCACTAAAATGCTACATCTGAATCTAAATCTGTGTGAAAGTTTTTTTAGACCCAGATGGTAATGACACATACTGTAGGTTACTTTGCGAAGCCAATTAGTACAACCACCTGAAACGACACCGAAAATTGATGAAAATATCAGAGCAATGAAAACTCCAGCGGAAAATCCTAACAGTCCTAACCAGAGCCTGGTACAGTTAATATAGCATGGATTCATTGATCACTCTCTCAATTAATCATTTGGGCCACAGAATGTCAGAAAGCTGGATTAACCCCCCTCACTGTTTCCCAAAGCCCCGAGCTGTCTTGTTTTGTACAACCAACAGTCCAAAACCCAAAGAGATTCAGTTTACTCATCTGAGAGGGTTGAGCCAGAGAAGTTTTGGCATCTTTACTTAAAACCTGACTTAAGTGATGAAGGGATGATTAAAAACTGCTCGAGCTAACATTCAGCTGTTTCTGTGCGTGTTGCAGGGACGGCAGGGTGCTGGGCGTCCTCGAGGTGTCTCGTTCTATCGGAGACGGTCAGTACAAACGCTGTGGCGTCATTTCATCCCCGGACCTGAGGAGGTGTCAGCTCACGGCCAACGACAGGCAAGAACAGAACCGCAGGAGACTTTTGTGTTGGCTTCTCTGGGCTTGGAAATCTTAATTTTACGTGTACTTGCCAGTTACGGTGGCTTGGGGATGTTTTTCTCCTGGAGGTGTTCGCTGGTCCGTTCGATTCTGGAGAACTGAGACCTGACCCGTCCAATTTCTGCTCAGTCCAGTGGGGTCGGGCCTCATTTTACTGCTGCGGGTCTTGGTTCCAAAGGGGACCGAGCGTGCACGGCATCAGCTCTGATCTCGTTGTCTTGTCACAGTCATAGAGGGAGAATGAGAACTGTGAACTTCACTGCTCAGCTTTGTTCTGACGAGGGAACTGAAGCCGCGCTTATTTTAGGGAAATCAGTCGCTTGCGAAATGGCACTTTTTTGGAATTAGATTATCCGTCTTTTGTCAATCTATAGATAGATCATAAAGCTGCTGCCGGTTTTGGTGTTCTCTCTCTTTTCGGGCCAGTCGCATTTTGGATAGGGTCTGATTATCCTCGGGGTTAGTTCGGTCAAGTCTGGCTGTTCTCAGGTCCCCCTCGAATTGGATCTCTCTGTTTTTGAAGAGTAATTTATGCACGTCTGGTTTGGATAGGATTTCCACAGGTCAGCTTGGGCCTGGATCCAAATGTTGCACCAAAGAAGACCTCAAGTTTTACTACATTCTTTACCTGCAAGTAATAAAACCGGGAATGAACACAGCAACAGGGACTACAAAGCCTTGAACTGAACTGAATGAAAATCATCAAAGTGATTTGTGAATTCCACCTCTCAGTGAAATGAGATGTTCCTCCCTCTCGAACGTCATCTGAAGTGTTATTTTGTGATGATGGCAGATGTTCGGACCGATGCCACTCATGTCTGTATGAAGCTACAGCCACCTCCGAACCTCGCTGATTAACATGTTATATGCCGTATGTTTTTCGTTGAAGTGGGTGGTTGTGTGCCAGGAAGTTGCCGCCGCTGACGTCTGTGCTCTCTCCGTAGGTTCATCATTCTGGCCTGCGACGGTTTGTTCAAAGTGTTTTCTGCTGATGAGGCTGTTAAATTCGTTCTCAACATCCTGCAGGTGTGTCTCTCTGTTCTTTTGAAGCAGAATTCTGGTTTATTACAACTTGGATATCACTTTAATACAACAGCTGCTTTAACTTCGAACTTCCTTACATATAGTAGTTGTGTGCACACAATATTACTAATGTTTATATTAGATTCAGTGTGACTTGCACCTTCTTCGGATATAATTATCTCTGATGTCCATCAGGAATAAACATGGATAAATCCACTCCTTATTACTGCAGAACTTCATTCAGAATCCTCCTGTTTTTAAGTTTCCTTCAGCATCACAGTGACCCAGTGACAGTCGTCTGTACGTCCACGGCTACGCTGAGAACAGGAGCT